>NC_040013.1:48865372-49122364 GCF_000972845.2 Larimichthys crocea | reverse complement strand
ACTAGGAGACTAAGTGGAAAAGAATCTAGACTTCCTAAAGCAGACTTATTATGAATCAGGCACCCAAAGTGTAAAAAATACTAGCTAGGGCGATTAAGGAACTACAGCACTCATGAAGACATCCAAAAATCAGAGATCCCATAACCAAGTCATTAGTATTTGGACCAGGAAAAATAGAAAATGTCGTTGAAAAGCGTACTACAAAAATCTGTATACACAACACTAAATCAGCAGACTAGGAAGTAATAAGAAACTTTTAAGTTCATATGGGACCTACCAAACAATAGGAGAGAAACAGAAGGACGTTATAAATTCTGAGTCATCACAGCAAAGGAAACTGGAAGAAAGCCTAGATGGAATTCTAGAGGAGTATGTGGGCCCAATCAAGACCCACCCGGGATTCTTGGGGTCTTGGGAAGAGCATCAGGGAGCTATAATCTCCTCAAGTCTGTTAGGGGCTAATGATTTAGTATCACATGAGTTTAGCTTATTATCCTGCAAAGGGTGGAGTTAAGAAGAAAAGGATAATGGATTCTGGCACCATGTCTACTTACACAGGATTGAACTATGTCAAGGAAGATGCACAATCTTTGGAAAATAATTGGAAGGGGGTGATGGTTCCACCTGCGCGCATTTCCGACTCAAGGAGTCCTATGTGTGAGCTAGTTGTGGACTTTGTTGATAAGATCAGACCAGATAATGGTAAGAGGGTATATGTTGGGTTGTAGTGACTGATTTTCACGATGGCTGAAGCTTTTCCCAACTAAGATGGGTGCTCAGTCATTTGCCAAGTTTTGCCAAAGTTTGTTATGTAGAAGATTATAAAGCAGGTGGGGGCTTCCAGTTTGGATATCCTCAGATAATGTAAAGAGTTCGTTGACAAAACATAATTTGTCTTGTAACAAATTGTGAATAACACAGTGTCTTGGGTGCTGTTTTCAACCCGCAGAGTCAAGGAATGTGTGAAAAGTAATGGGTTTTTGAAAAATCATTTCTTCATGTACAACATACTTAAGTGTAACATTTATTTCTGGTTTATTTATAGGGGTACGGTAGTGATTGGGGTTAAAGGGGGGGTAGTAGTCCATGCAGTCACTGTTAACCAGGAGGCTTTGTACAATTATGGGGAAATATGAATTGAATTGATGATTTTAATTGCATATAATGATATTGCTGCAAAGAATCTGGTTGGTGTTTTCTGTTCCCTCAGAACACAGTGGGGGGAGGACCGCCATGAGGTGGTCGTGATTCAAGGATCCCCAGCTGTTAGAGGATTCAGAGACACCAATAAGAAACAATCGAAAAGGACAAATAACCCTGGACATCTGGACAAGGACATTGCGAGAATGTCCAGAGTAAACATAATCACAACTTGGAAATCAAATAGGCATTACTAACACTGTGGAGGAACTGTGGCCCCGATGAGTGACAAAGAAAGAACGGAAATGGAACAGAAATGCATGTATATGATGTTATCTGAATGTTATCTGTACCATATGTATTTGCTTTAAGTGATATCAATATATAATGAGTAAAATTATTGGATTGGAGTACTTATGTGGCCGCCTGAGGCAGAGGGGCCGTGAAAGAAATTTTCCTGTCTAGATTGATGGACGGATATTTCGGAAAGATGGTGCCAGACAGGTTTTCGCTTTCACACTCCATTAAAAATACTTTATGGTTAAGCTTATTCTGTGAGGGGTTAGCATTGTAAACACGTATATTTTGTTATCGGGACTCTACGTAGTCCCGAAGGGGGGAATATGAGGTGTCTGCGAGCATAGATGCATAGTTCCCTCTAACATTAGTATTTTTGACTACATATGGTTTACATGAAGTTACTTGTTTTGTCACAGTAGCTGTTATCTTAAGGTCATCTGGACTTTGAGGTAATTTAGATAGAAAGTACTTCGGGTCCCAAATGGTGTTTTTTTCCTGTGTCTTCTCCATTTACAAGGTTGAGGAAGAGATCAGGTCAGAGATCAAAGGGCCCATTTGTTGGGGTATCCTGTCCTGGGAGAGGAGTCTCTCCCTTTCTCGGGCCTGTACGACACTAGGCCTTTTGTTGGGGCATCCCAGGAGAGGGGGCTCTCTCTCTTTCTCTGGCCTTTTATGACACAAGAGTTATAAACATTGTTTATTCTGAATGCATGTTCTCCCCCATGGTATATAAGAGCTTGCCCTGTATAGTTCGGGAGAGTCTCTCATCATTCGGCCAGGAGCTCTCCAAGTAGTTTCTACTTGTTACGATACTGAACTTGTTGTAATAAACTTGTTATACAACTAAGACGGAACTTCTCTTCAAACATCAGCATCACCACCGAAAATACACTACAATAGTAAAAGAACTAAGTGCACTGGAAATTATTCGAGAAGAACCGAACCCGATCACTAACAGCCCTATTCAGGCAGTCAAGAAATCAGAAGCAGCGGGAGGCGGCTGGAGGCCAGTAATTAATTTCAAGGCCCTTAACCGACGGACTGTAGCCAATCGGGCGAGTTTGATTAACTCCCAAGGAGCGCTGAAGACACTCCAGGTGAAGAGGTTTAAGTCATGTATCGACCTAGCGAATGGATTCTTCTCCCTCAGGCTGGCCAAACAGTCACAAGGGAAAACGGCGTTCACACACAAAGGATACAAGAACTCCCCGAACGTCTTCCAGGCAGGTGTAATGGACGTCCTGAAAGACCTCGGAGTAACCATCTACATCGATGATGTATTCCTGGCGGACGACACCGAAGAAGAGCACCTTCAAAGGCTACAGCAAGTGGTGGAGCGATTGACAGATGCGGGATTGAAGCTCAATCTGAAGAAATGTCAATTTGGTCAGTTTCGGGTGAACTATCTGGGGTTCCAGGTCGCCGCAGACCTGGGACTGTCGGACGGATACCGAGAAAAACTGAACCAAGTCCGCCCACCGGCATCGGAGAATGACCTACAGAAGATCCTAGGCCTGTGTAATTATGTGAGAGACCATGTCCCAAACTACCAGAAGTATGCCAAGCCCCTCTATGCCTGCCTGAAAAAGAAAGGGGAAAAATCAGGGGAAGAAACCCAGAACAAGTGGAGCTGGACAGCAACAGACCAACAAAATCTGGAACGCCTAAAAGCTGTGATTCAAGACGCCATCAGGCTGGAGCCAAGGAGCCTCACCACCAGGCTAGTAGCTGAAGTAAGCTGCGAGGACGACGATGCAGTGGTGAAGGTGAAAAACGAAGGAGGGGGAATGGTAACCTTGTGGAGCTACACCTTATCATCAGTGGAGAAGAAGTTCCCGCAAGAAGAAAAGGAGTTGGCAGTCCTGGCAAGATACTGGGGCACAATGAAAGATCTAGCCCAAGGGCAAGGAATCAAGGTTATCACCCAAAGCCAAGTTCATCGGTACCTGAGGAAAGAGACAATTGAAAGTACTAAAGCTACGAACACAAGATGGGGAAGGTGGGAGGATATCTTGCTGGACCCAGATCTTGAAATTGGCCCGGCACAACCAGCTAACAGAAAGGCACAGAAACCACAAGAAACAGAAGAAAAATCCTACGAATGGATTTTATACACCGACGAATCACGAAAAGGACAAGACAATACTGCGTATTGGGGCTACATCCTCAAACAGGATGGAAAAGAGCAGTTTCGACAGAAGGGTCGAGCCTCAGGAAGTGCCCAAGCAGGCGAAGTAACAGCGATCCTGGAAGGACTGCTGGAATTGGAAAAAAGAAAAGTAAAGACAACCAGAATAATAACGGACAGCCACTATTGCGTGCAAGCACTCAAAGAAGACCTCACCATTTGGGAAGAAAATGGGTATGAGGGAGCCAAGGGCAAAATGGTGGCCCACCAAGACTTATGGAAGAAAATAGCTGAACTATGACTAAAGATGTGCCTAGACGTGGTGCATCAGAGAGCCCATGGAAAAGAAGGCACTCACTGGAAGGGAAATGATGAAGTGGATCGGTATGTACAACAGAGAAGAATCGTCTTCGTTGGGAGAGAAAAGTGGGAACAGACACCCAAAGGAAGGGTGGTTCCCGAAGGTTCCGTGGTAGAAGTGGTGCAGGCCATACATGAAGCGCTAGGCCATGTCGGCACCATGCCTACACGGAAGGAATTGGAAAAGCAGCAACTCTGGATTCCAGGAGGCCGAGTCCGCCAAGTCCTCAAGGACTGCGACGTATGTGGTCGATACAATGCAGGACGACGAGGAAGAAGGGTGGACGGCCTCACCATAAAGAGCACTGTACCCTGGGGATCAGTATGTATGGACGCAGCTGGCCCGCTGGGGATTACAGGGAAAAAGAGCGAGAAGTACCTTTTAGTGCTAGTGTATTCTATGTCAGGGTACGTACTCGTCAAAGCCATGAGAAGAATCAATGGCAGCAGTGTGGTTAGCATGCTGGATCAAGTATACTCCCTTTTGGGAGTGCCCAAAGAACTCTGAACGGATAATGGGACTAATTTCCGCAATGCCCAAGTGGACCGGTGGTGCCAGCAAAACGGAGTAATGAGAATTTACTCTCCACCGTACACCCCCCAGGCAAATGGGGTGGTGGAACGGACCATTGGCCTGGTAAAGAATTGGATTGGGAAAAATGCCAACACCAAAGAATGGAGCACCAAAGCCCTGGAGATGGGGAAGGCCCTAAACGACCGACATCGAAGTGACAGGCCCTCCTCCTCAGAGGAGCTAAACGGACGCCCAGACGTCAGAGAAGGTGGGGTGGGGCGAAGAGGAGAAAAAGCCGGCCCCAGGACTGAGAATCCCATTCAAAGTCGGACAGAGAGTGTGGATCAAAGCACGCGACCACCCCACGAATACTGCAGTCAAAGCTAAGTACGAAGTATCAGACATAGTAGACAAGATCTTAGATAGCAACACAGTGTTACTAAAGAAGAAAGGAATCCAGGGAGTAGAGCAGCTTAAGCCTGTTCCAAGCTAGGAGAAACTAGGAACCAAGAATGGCTACTAACACACAGAACCTACCACCCTACGTCAGAGCAGCCACCGTCTATGGGGTGGTAGCCCTAAGGAGAACGACCTCGGGACTCTGGGCAGGCAGAGGACTGAGAAAACTAGATTGCGCTAAGTGAGGATTCCTGTCAGAAGAGAAGGAGATCATCAAATGGAAAGAAGTAAAAAACACCTGTGTGGTTTGCTCAAAGCCATTCACCCTGTCCGTCCAATGGGAGGGACCAGGGAGTGAGAAACCACTCAAGCCAGATGGATCAAAAAGAGAATTCATGCACTACAAACCAGTAAAAGTGATGGATGCTTACGTCTGTGGACTATGCCTAATAGTCCAGCTACCCAGGCTGATCATCATGACTCAATGGGATCTGCTAGGGACGAAATTGGAGCCATCAGAGTGTAGCTGTCAGTGGGATGGGTCCCACATCCTGCACTGTAGCGGTTGCTCCAGCCAGTTGAGAACTGGAAGACTTCTGCAGGTGGGCAGAGCCAAAGGTTGGCAAGTAAGGAGGTATTTGGATGCATTGAAAGGCTTTGAATCGCCACCTGGAGAAGAGAGTTGGAGCAGATTACCTGTGGCTGCAGCCGCGCCCCAGAGGAGCAGAAACGAGGAGCCACGAAGGTACGCGGATACCAGCCCATCAGCGCCAGCCCTGTACCCAGACATAGGAGCTGATGAATTGGAAGGATATAGCACGATAACTGAGGGGTGCAGTAGAAGGAGATCACTTTTGGAGGAAGCAGTACACCATGGATGGCCTTACACCCCTCAGTATGGGCAAATGGCATGTCCACCATTTTCCACAAACCAGGTGCCGTTGGTAATGAGAGTATTCAGGGACCCAGCGCAACCAGGCTACACTACAGGACTCGACAGCAGGCCCGTGAGAAAGGATGGGAAGGGCCCTGGGAACTCACTACGTGGGGAAAACTAATTGAGGAAGTTGTCCAGAGCCCAAGTATCTCAACCGAAGAGTTACCCGAAGTCCCAAGAGAAGAAGGGGGTAGAGGCACTAACCTGTATTATTTCGTGACGGGGTTGGACGCCTGGGGAAACTCCGGAGCAAAGGCAAAAGCAAAAAGGGCCCAGTACTACGTCACACCAGAAGCGTGGCATAGGGACGGACTCTTGCAGATGCCTGGAAGAGTGGCCAGTAGAGCGGCCACGCCCATAAGGCCGGACCAAACAGTAAAAGTGGAAATAACGGTCCAGATGATAGCAGTCCCATACAGAGGAATCTACTCGGTAGGAGCAGACGTAACAGTAGTAGAAGACGCCAAGCCAGAAGAGCCAAAGCAAGCACCGGAAAGGAGATCAATCAAGCGACTAGGTTCATGGTTCTGGCATTCGTTCCCTGGAAGAGGAAAATCACAGAAGGAACCCCAGCCCGGAGAATAAAAACGAGCCCAGGAACCGGATAACCTGAAGTCGACACAAAATGAGTAGGAAGACTAAACGGACAGTTAGATTGGATCACTTCACTCTGTACAATCCCGGCACTAGGAAGAGCCCACCAAGCTTAGTGCTACCGAACCACATAGTATTTCTGGACTGGCCTAAAAAAGATTTCGACACAGGATGGAACCGAGGCACAGCAGGGTATTTTTGCAGCAACTGGGAGTACAGACGAGATCCAGATCTGTCGAACCCAGGCCCATCAATCTCGGGGGAAACGGTGCAGCGAGAAGTAATATTGGATGGGATGCAGCTGCAGAAGTACATGCCCTATAACCCCGCAAGGACCAAATACCAGCCGGTGCCAAGGTGTCCAGAGAACTTGATGTGGATATTGAACACGGCCTACATAGCAATCAAAGGAAAATTGTTCAAACTAAGGTGGGGGCCCAATTATGCCGAACCCCTGCAGGGGATGTACTTTGACTAGGATCGGGGAAGATCTGGACTAGCAGCCCAGAAATGTATCGACAACTCGCCCAAAAGGAAGGAGATCCAGGGAGTGTGGTGGTTGAGAATCAGCACGAGCACATAAGGGTCACCAGCAGAATGGATGCCTCAGCAGGGTGACCCCTGATTGATGGCTATATGTATTCCTCGCAGCACCTGCAGGCGTTAAAGCATGATATGCGAGCTGGACTGACAAACCTCACCATCGAGTCACCAACCCAACGTTACCACCCTAAACAGCCCCTATATATGATGTTAACTCAAGCCCGAGGGGACGGGGAGCATTTCTGGGAAGCATATGATAACCTCGTAACTGGGGGCTATCGAGAAGGAAGAACGCCTGCTGAAGGACCCCTACCCAAACCGGAACAGGTGCTGGTCGCCTGCTGGAAATGGGCGTGGAAGGGGTTGGACCCCGAGATCTGGTACAAATCACCAGTGTATAAAGCACTTCTCAGGCGACGAACCACCAGATCCTCAAGCGGCGGCAGAAAGGGATCACCCCCGGTAATAGTGCAACTAGAAACATTACAAAGAACACCCCGGAAAAGCAAGAACAAAAGACGGAGCACTGTCTGGTCCTATTCAACTAAGGACGGATGGACCTGCCATTATTAGAGACCCAAGCCTGGAGGGGGAGGCCAAGATTAAAAGGGCCTCACCCACCGGACCTAGAAGAATTGGAACAGGAAAGCATTGAGGACAAAGGACAACGACAATCACAAGGGAAACGCTCACCCGGACAAAAAACTTGCATGTGTATAAAGGCCCTGGCGAAGGTAATGGCAGTAATGGCAGGACTGATGGCTGTCCTGGCCATCCTGTACCATTATGGCAGTCATCCTTGGGCCCTAACCCATACCAGGGTCCAACATGGGACGACTAAAACTGTGCAGCAGGCTTGCTGGACAGTAGAATCAAGAACCATCTTAATGGAATGGGACAAGAACCAGACCTGGCTCAACCTCACCACAAGAAGGCAAGAGGGAGAGTGGGTAAACTGGTTAGCAGCACTCAATAGAACAAAAATTAAATTGAACACAGCTAAAAACGGCAACACAACCAATGGAACGGAGGTGCTACAGGCACTGCAACAAATGGAAGATAGAGAACTCATGCTACGGGTATTAAAGCTACAAGGCAAAAAAACTGTGAGATGTACGTGGATACAGGCAGGATCCGAAGAACCGGGATGGTACTGCACGTGGGGATGTAGGCAGTTGGCAGGCCTGGAGAAACAAGGGTACTGGGAAGAAGTCATATTTCCAGCACCACCACGAAACGACACATGCCCCGCTGCACTCCCCAAGTGGACGTTCTGGGGGAGCCTTAATCTCACATGTGATCTTACCAGTAGCCGAGCACCTAAAGGCTGGAGACCCGAAGAGAAAAGGACTAAACAGGACAGCACCACGAGGGGAGCCAACTGTGATGATACCCAAGCCTCATCGACCTCAACACCGGACCCGGAGAGTACCCCATCGCCAGGTACTACCCCTCCACCAGGCACAGCCACACCAGTGGAAGCACCAATGCAGGAGTCCACTTTAAAATTAATAGATCCAGGCTTTGAACCCAAAGAGGGCCCGTACCCACAATGGCTCAGGAACGTCACCAGAGACTGTGTATATAAACAATTAAAAAGCCTGAACCCATGCTTTTGGAACACCGGGAAGAAGTGTGATGGTCAGAATTACATGGTCGTGACACCAGCTACCAGGCCATGGTTCATGGACCAGAAAGGGGCATACGGTACCATACCAAATGCGTACCACGAAGATTGGCTGAATAACACCTTGCCCTGGATATGGGTCACACCGCTACAGCACTTCGTAGGGGCTTTCCCTGAGGGACAGCGGTGGACAGGCTTGGGGCTCAAAGGGCCATATCAGACCGACATGTATGTCCAAAAAGTCCCAAGACCCGACGACTTCAGTGCCTAGTGGGGATTTCCAGAATGTGGACCGATGCGTAGCAGAAAAGATTTTCCAGGACCTGAATAACACAGTGTTCGTGAGCGACGGTAAATCACCTCGATGCCCACTTAATCAAGTGAAAACAACGACATGGGCGCATTGGATCTAGAATTGTAGCGGACTAAAAGTCAATAAAACCATAATAGGGGTCCTACAAGCCTGGAAAGAAGGGTACCGAAGAGACTCATCAGCAAGATGAGGTGAGACGCAGGGTCGTGCCATGCTTAGTAAACACCAGCAACTACTGGGTGAAGTACCAGTACATCGCCACAGTCTATTCCAAAGATCGAGACATATGGCCGGGGATGTGGAGCAAACCCATGCCCGTAGTTAGTCCAAGACCATGGGCTATGAGTTGTGACAGTGCCAACAGCACCTGCACTGTCAGTCTTGCAAGAAGGCACTGTCAACATGTTCCAGGATGGAAGATACACTGCCTGGAGCACTACAAGGGCGAGTATGACACCCATGGGAGCCAGGTGGTCTGGAAAAAGATAAAGAACCAGTGGGTAAGAGCATACCCTCCTGGGGTCGGATGTGCCAAAGTAATCCTGGGACATGGAATGTCAAAAAGAAAAGAAGTACTGGGAAAGACAGTACCATTTGTAGTTGACCCAACAATCATCATAGCAGAGGGACATGCCTTACGAAAGAGCCTGTGTGAGGGCAAAGAAAACACTGGGTATGAATGGCTAGGACCGAATCGGATCTACAACAATGGGACCTGTCACTCCCCGGAAGAACACTGGATGCACTGTGGAAGTGGGAAGGAAAAACATGAGTGCACCTTGATCAAGAGGGCGTGAATGGCAGTCACTGGGGTTGTAACGGCAGCAATCGAGGAGGCTACGGAAATCATTGAAGAAGGAGTTGGGGTAATAAAGAGCTGGCTAACTAGCCTATTTACCCAACTGTGACCCTATCTGCTGATGCTCGTTGGCCTCGTGATAGCAGGAGCAATAGTGGCCGCCCTAGTCAAGGGCGGAGCTAAAGCAATCACATGCCCAAGGAGAAAATCCCCAAGGAAGGAAGAAGACAAGAAACCCCTCCTCTGGAAAGGGGAGGAGCAAGATAGCGTATAAAAACTTAACCCCGGCACGCCCTAGCCAGTTGCAGTCCCGGAACTCTATGAAGAAGCAGCATAGGCAGCCTTGGTAAACAGATAAGTGATAAAATACAGAACCGACAACGGGAGAAGAAGAAGATACATTAAACATGGCTAACAACACCACAGATGCAGACAGTACAGCTCTATTCCGAGTGAGTACGGCAGATTTCTACGCTCTTCTGGCAATATGGCTGGTTTTATTACAAGGGTGTGCGAGAGTAGTCATCCTTAGTCTGGTTTTATTACAAGGGTGTGCGAGAGTAGTCATCCTTAGTCTGTGGGGTGGAGTGCAAGACTTAGCAGTCTCCCTGTTTGCAACCTACATGCTGGGCCGCCTTACCATATCCACCGATCAAAAGAGGATCTGCCAGGGCACAGCGATAGTGTTCTGGATGATCCTGGACACAGCAAACATCTTCTACCCACCCCTCAAGATTGCCGGTACTCTGTGCGAGGCCCTGATAATCATAGGCGTATTAAGCCACGTGGCCTACCTGACCATGGGACTACAAGAAAGAGGAAGAAGGCGTTGGCTGATCAAGCTCGTCGCCGCTACCCTCTGGTGCCTAGGTTGGGGCGTGATAGCAGTTTTGTATTGGATGAAACGAGTTAACCAGATAGTGGTGGTCATGTGGCTCATGACCTACGCTGCCTTCTTCCCTAGATCCAGAACTACCACCAGCCCGGGACTAAGCCCGCCGATCACCCTGCGATAGGTAGAAACGCAGACCGAATGGATGGTGTGGTGCTGGGAAGACAGAGCAGGTGAGATTGCTGAATTGGAACCCATGGCGGTGGATAACTCAGCGGCGGAGGACAACTCGGACACCGGACCTGAGCCACCACAGCAACCCCCTAGCATCCCAACCACACCACCGGAGGAGCCACCAACCCTGCAAATGGAGGATCCCATGTCCAAGGCATACCAGGAGGTTAAGGAACAAGCCGACGCTAGGGTCACTGCCATCTTGACCCAGGGAGATCTCAGCGACAGGGCTACCCCAGCGGCAGAGGTGGAAGCAGAAACTCCATGCATGGATGAACTACCCGGACGTGTTGCTTCTCCAAGATGACGGCGAGGAGGACGATTTCTTGTCTTCCGAGGCTTAAGGAATAGGCATCAGGAGCAGCGGGGGATCTCAAGGAGGGGGTGTCAAGTAAGCTGAGATCCCTGATCCGCTGACGCAGCGAAGGAGTTAATGTGATAGTCATGGGGGCTTTCTGGTATGACCGGTAATGGCATAAACCTTTGGACATTTTGGAACTATCCACCTCTGAGCAGGACAATTGGGGACTCTCTGTCTGAGTGTGAGTAATACATAAAGAGAAAAATGAGCTAAACTGAAATGTGATCAATGATGATTCTGTGTTAAATGATGTAAGAATGAAATGTTGAAATGAGAGTGACAGTAAGGGAGAAGAGTGATTATAACTGTGTTTTGATTTTGACTACTAGAAATTGTGAAATCATTGTGACAGCTAGTAACTAAGTGAGTAACCAAAACAAGATCATGCTGAGAGGTTGGCCCAGGAAATATTGAGCAACTGGACCAGAGGGAGAGGATAAGTGAAGCAAACAGGAAACATCTGGAGAAATGAACCAGAAGGATGAACTACCACCTAATTTGGTTGCACTCCGGCAAGTGACTCATTGTAGCCTGATAGGGGGGAAATCCAACAAACGGAGAGTATGAGAGCCACTGCACAACGGAGCTCGAGGTTATCCTCGTCAGCCGGTACCCAAGTTCGAGACATGCTAGACGACAGACCAAAACGGGAGCATTGAATCTACGGACTTAAACTCTAAACCACCGAGAGGGAACAGACGAATAGCCTAACATCGCAAAGAGAAGAATCTGGGGAGCCACAGTTGGCAAGAAGGAGCCGAGCAAGGAGGATAACCACCCCCAAACCAGCTGTGGGTCTCGACTGGACCAACCAGAATTCTTTTCGTGTTCATCCTGCCGAGGACAGACTGTTGACATCAGGGACTTTCTGGGCTTTGGACAAAGCCAGGGACCCTTGATTAAATCCAGCAGTACGGCAGTCGTGAAAGGATTGGATCGACTGATCACCGCTCCACCCTTTCCCTCCCTCTCTTCAAATTGGACCAACCTCAGTAACTCAGCAACAGCCTTCGTATCAGGTTATCAAATTTATTAATATAAGGATAGTGATTTTAGAGGATAGGATTAATCAAATCTGAATGAATTAAACTGTATGCTTGCCCTTGCTAAAACTTTGCAATAAATATATCCACTGCAGTTAAAGATTAAGTTGTGGACCTCACATTTATGACATCTCCTACAGGGTGTAATCATGAGGTATAGTGTGTTCAACATCTAATAAGGTTCTAACAGGTTACTCTAGCCCACTGAAATTGACAGACCCTTGGGGCTCACTGTCCGAGCCACTAAAAAATATCCTAGCAACCACACCAAGTGCACAGATCAATGAGAGGAGAGCTGCCGTGAATGCACGCGGCTAGTGTAGTATTTGGCCCACAGGGGCTATTCGGTCAGGTGCTATACTAGAGTAAGCAGGGTAGACGTGCGGATGAAGGCAGTTAGAAGCTAGGCGAATCTCCTCGCCACCAGCTTAAACAGTCCTCTGTACGGTCCCGAGAGGGGCTTGAGGATCGGACCCGTGAGACGGAGAGCTGGACCGGTACCACCTGTACAGGGGTTAACTCGGGATCTAACACGTTATAATAAATGTTTAGCACACCCAGAATGCAAACACAAGTCTTAGACCAATCACAGTCATGAACAGAACAGTATACAGTATAACAGTATATTTGAAAAAGGAGGAATGAGCAAGAGCAGATGGAGATCAAGGTGAAAGGGAATTCACTGGCTGGTGGTGGTTTGGCAAGGTCCAAACAGAAATGAAGATAAGATGTAGCTGAGTAGAGGTTATCTTGAGCACACAGAGATCACTAATTAGCAAAAGCACAAAGAATTGGCTGTAGCACATTATCCCACAATGAAGAACTGACCAAGCTGCCAGAGTCTGGGAGATGGAGCCGCTCTTTTGTACTGAAGAGGTTGATTAGATGATGAGGACCAGGTGTAGAGATGTTCAGACAAGGCAAAAGAAAAAGGAATAAACTAGGACGCAGACAGCCTCATTATAACAACTTGATGTTGGACTCTGTGTTGTTGTAGGTCAGGGTCATTTTTTGATGTTACAGTAACAGGCTGCATACACTCATGTCCCGCTCGGGCATAGACTTTTTTTGAGGGGAAGTTTTGCAAATACGAAACCTTCATGGTTAAAAATTTCCTAATAGATTTTGATGATGATGTTTCTAGATGTCTTGCCAACACTTTTACAGATGTCTCTTTTATAATGGTGAACTCTAAGGAAATTGTTGAGAAATATTTTTAAAAGTGGAAGCAAGGCTGGGCAGCTACACTGTATCCAGGTCTTATTGTACATCTATGACCTCTAGCCAGCTTTTTTTTTTTTTTACAGCTGACAGGCAATGACTGCACTGACTGAACACTGAATGAAGCAATTGCTTTCAATCAGGTAACAGCCACAAATCATGGCAAATATAAAAAAAGGAAATGTTCAAATACAACCCAGATTCTAATCTTACACAGTTATTGAAAAGTTTCAAGAAGCAATACATGATGGCACACAGACTCCCATAGGCTAGAGCTTCCTTCTTTGGATGCAGCGCTAACTATTATATTAAAATGCTGCAAATGTGCCATTTTTTGTACTTGCTTTGTTTGTTTTAACCTGCACTTCATGTTTTGATTGTAGTGATATAGAAGTGATACAATGAACAGCTTTATTTTGACTTGGTGTGACTCTTTCTCACACACTCGGAAGGGCATGAGGCATTCAATTGGTTGGATTTAGTTGTTTTCTTGAATGAACCTTTAAGGCAGGAAGTAACCAGGTAGACAAATGTCTTTAGTTTTGTTGTGTTGCAGGATCAGGAACTGATCATTGAGATTACATTATCACGTCGCAGACTGCACTGAGCTGGCAGAATGTAGTCAAACTGGTGTAGGGCTTCCTGGGTCACTGAAAATCCACATTCCCTTCTGTCAAATCTGAGTCATTTCATCATTCAACCATACAAAAGCAAAAATCCTACAAAAAAAGTAATAAATTGCAAAGGGACTGATTCATATTGTTTTAAATATCTGATGACACATCAGTTGCAGGATGACTGAGGGGCTGTCATTGTTGATAGCAGCTGTTTCAGCCAAATTAGGTTAATTATTAGGGCTGATAAGCTATTCAAAATGATCTGATTACATGGTCGTCTGTCACAGTTTGACTCCTGTTTGATTGTGGCTTGAAGAGAGTGATTGCTGCTGTGCAGGTCTGAGCTCTGATAAATGAACTGATTTAGGTACTCTTAAAATAACCTTTGTGCTTTGTAAATACCCATCCATCCATCCATGCATCCATCCATCCATTCACTTTCTCTAACTGGTCATCCTCGTCAGGGTCATGGTGGGGCTGGAACCTATCCCAGACTTAGGGTGATAGGTGGTGTACACCCTGGATAAATTGCCAGTTCACAGCTATGGGCAACCTGCATGTCTTTGTCTATGTGTTTGGACTGTGGGAGGATCTTTGTTTTAACTACTATCACACCCACAATATAATCAAAATCCTGTTGTTCAGTGTCTGATCTCATACATCATGTATTTTCTGTCACAAGGTTAAATTATCTAGTAGTTATTAACTAGTTCCACTGGCAGCCAAAGTGTTGACGCAAGAGGGAAATGTCACTTCATTCTGCCAGCAACTGTACTAGTGAGGGAAAAACATTCATTTGTTATCCCCTGCAGCACAGATTAAACAGGACTAATTTAAATTTCACTGCTCCACAATGAAATGGCTGTCTCTGCTTTAAAAGCTTTTGCATGATTCAGAGAAAGCTCTACCACACAAAATGACCAACCTGGAGATTTTGGGTCTAAACACAGTAGTCATTATGAAATACTCGACTTGTTAAAAAATTATGTATGCATCTCTTGAAAGCTAATGATCTCCTGTAAGTAGCTGATCTGGCACAATGTTCTGTATTAGCACGAACTTGTGCTTCCCTTTCTCTCCAATATGTGCTGATATTATTTTACATTCTTTGAATCCTGAACTGCATTTATAGTTCTAGTTATTCAGATTATCCAAGTTTACTTTTTGCTGTATTATTCTATAATAAAAAATCCTTCATTTCAAATATCTTAAGTAGTCCTGGTTATTGTTTCTTGTTTCATCTTCTGGAAACTAGATAACTACACAATAACGTTCTCATCTTTTATTATTGTACACACAAACATACAAATCCATTGTTTGAACCTCTCTGTGGCCAGGATGAAATGTTATATTATAGACTAATGACTGAAGTAGCCTTATGAAGTCAATATTTTTAGGGCAAGTTGGGTTCTTAGCAAAATAGAAGATATTTATACATATTAATAGGATTATAAATATGAATAAAGTTGTTAAACAGGGCACCACCGTGTAATCAGTGACTGATAATTAAACTGTAGTAGTTTCAATAGGGGAAGTTCAAGTAACAATCTCATTATTATTATTATTATTATTATTATTATTATTATTATTATTATTATTATTATTATTATTATATACTGTTTATAGTAATTATTATTTTACATTTATAAAATGAAGGATCAAATCTGAGCACTGACCATAACAACCAGTTGTTATCACAATACTATATGTCACAATACAGCAACACGCATAAAACTCTAAAACCTGTGTGAACGTGTGTGTGGGGGTTTGAGTGAATGGTTGAAGGTAAAGACAGGGAGAGTAAGAATGTGGTTAGCACACATGAACTCAATGGTAGTCAAAACTGTGGAGTTCACGAAGGAATGAAGAACAATGTGGAGAACGTGTTTCACACATCTACCTGCAAGATGATGTGGAACAAGGCGAGGAGCTATGCTGCCACCAACCACTTTGGCATTTAAATCAATATGTATGTGCATGTGTGTGTGTGAGTGAGTGTGGCTGTGTATAAGTTGTGTCAGAATGTGTGTGTTAATAGAAGGGAAAAGGGAGAAACACACAAAACAAGACAAAAAGGATTCGCTGAAAAGCAATGACACTAAAAGCGATGTCTTTTCAGAAACCCAGCAGGTGAAGCTAAAATACACAGGCAGCAAAGCTAAATCACTGCAGATGTTTTGAACATAGAAAACACAGAAACAGTGATTGAGCTAGCAACAAAAGAGGACCCAGCAGTCCGTTATTTTCCATTGGCAGTGGAGGACAACTGTGATCGTTACATACGATAAGGAAAGGCCCTTTCAGACACTGTGCTGGGGTTGTCCGTGGAAAAAAAGGGGGGTGAAAATGAATTCTTCTGTTGAATGCAGGCTGAGCATCTTCTGATAGCCATCAAGAATTCACATTCGCTCTCCTTTTTTTGACTTTTTTGTTTCAGCTTCTCAATCCAGTCTAAATTTCCTCAACAACTATTGGATAAAGATGACACAGATATCCATGGTGTCGAGAGGATGGAGCCCAGGTCACATTGGTGAGCCTCAGATTTTTTCTCTAGCACCACCATGAGGTTGAGATTTGTGGTTTTGAGTGAAATGACTCATTTTATATCTTGAATCCATTTAAAAATTCTTTCAGAATTCTTTAAAATTTTGAAATCGTCCAAAAATAATGTGTTAAACTGCACTACCACATCCCCAGTTTGCTTTAATTCCACGGTGATGACCAAAATCACGTTGTCGATGCTTGTTGTGGTGGTGTTGAGCTCTCACCCAGGAACAGTAGTCTTTTGTTGGGTTTCTCATGGTAGAGAATAATAGTGAATAGACAGCATTTTCTCAAAGTTAAATAAAGGAGCAGTTTCTGAGGGATAATGCCACTAGATAGAGGGAAGGCTATATCCAGTGAATGATATATTATTTACTCAAAGGTTTACCATCCATCTGCCCATCTTTATTTATTGTGTATTGCTAAACCTTGAGTCCTTTTTTTGGAATCGGTAGAATATCTTCAGCTCTTCTATCTCCGCTGTTTTGCACTGCTCAGATGCTTGAAGGAACCAGATGTATGGTGAGTCCACAGTAACCGGCACATTACAACTCTGCTTTTGAGTTATAAACAATGCCAATATTTTTTGTACAATACAATATTTGCACATGGTTACTGGTTACACACTAGCAGGACTGGTTTAGTTGGTGGTACAGGCAGGTGATTGGGAAGCTAACAGAGGTGAGTGCGTCTTAAGGGGTTTTGAAAATATGTGCATCTATGGGATGTATGAAATGTTATGATCCTTTAGTGTTATCACCTAAAGGGTTCGAGAAGTGAAAAGGGGATTTTTCTGAGGGGGCAGTGTTCTCGCTCACATTAGCATTTGATCGTGGAGACATGGTGTATAATTTATCAGTGGTTATTGAAGTTTCACAGCCAATTCAAAATGTTTTGTTTGTTCTATTTATTCAAAACAACCCACGCAGCAGCCTTGGAGTGCTCAGCCTTCCTTCTTCTCCTCTTCACACATTGTGAGATTACAGTTAGCGCAGTGACCTTTGGAATCCATGAACTTTTGCCCACAGCAAAACCTTACTAGAAGTATTGGATGGATTGACAGACTTTTCCCCCTAACACCAATATGAGGTTGACATTTTCAGTTTTGAGCAAAACGCCTTAACATTTGAAATTAAATACAAATCTAACAAAACAAACTATTAAATGGATTGCAGTAAAATAATTCATGTTCTACTTGGATAAATTGTGTTAACTTCAAGGCTTGCCACCTTCATTTTGATAAAAAAGGGACACTTTTTAGAAGTGATTGCATACCTGGGGGACTCAAACTAATGAGATTGAGATGAGTGTTCAACACTTCATTTCCTGCATTCTGATGATGTTTTATGCATCAGTTTCAAAGTCCTCTGCTACTCTCAAATATGACCTGGTAGACCACAGAAACCATGTGGTAGGTGACCATAAATTCCTTATTTATTGTCAAACTGATCATTGAGTCAACTTACCTGTCATCAGGCGTCATTCTCTTCTGCAAATTCTGACTGAATACTTCCCAACTGGAACGGTTGGAAACCCTAATTAACTTGAATGTTAACATTTCATCAAGTGCCATCATCAGTTCAAGATTTTAATTTGATTCATAAACAAAGACATCAGCACTAATGAAACAATCCCTTAACCCATTAGCCCCAGGTGTAGAGTTTCGTGCTAACATAGTAAACCTGCAACATCAACATGTTAATATTGTCATTGTTACCTTCCTGTTGTTGGGATGTTGATGTTGTCCAAGTACAGAGCTGCTAGCATAATTGTAGCCTCTTGGTCTTGTTTCCAATTAAACTACAGAATGTAGTAGATGAGGAGCTCCTAATCATGCTGCTGTCACAAAAATGTTCATTCTAAAACAAATATCTAAGTTTACAATAGAATTTTAAAGCATGAGGCCCTGTAGTGCTTTTTCCAAAACATTAATTTATCATGAAATTATAAAACAAGCTACTTTCAGCTGAGCTGCAGAGCTATAAGAATAGCATGATGCAAAAGAAGTATATATAGCTATATTGTGTGGAAGTTATTGGTTTTTCTATGGACATTTGAAGGGTTACTTATATATGTTTGTTTTTTAGCTGACTTTGGGTACCCTGTAAGTGCTGTGAATCTCAGATGATTTCATAGCTGCTGTCCTCTGCATCCTTAGGTTACACAAGGTCACATGTGGGCCTTGAGGTCCTCAGCAGTATTAGTTGTTTGGCTTTGTTTGAGATCAGTAGGTGTCAGTCTATCTCAACCTCACCATTGACCTTTGACTTCAGCAATTTCTCCACAACATACACTACATATCTCATTCACACATTCACACACATTTATACACTGATGGCAGAGCCTCCGGGAGCAATTAGGGGTTGAGTGTCTTGCCCGGGGTGTTGGTTAGGTCAGTTGGTAGAGCATCCGCCCTACTCTGCACTGGCCCAGGGTTCGAATCCAACCTGCAGCCCTTTGCTGCGTGTCATTCCCCATCTCTCTTTACCCACATCCCTGTCACTCTTCAAGCTGTCTCTATACAATAAAGCTTCAAACAGGCCAATTATCATTATGGGCATTTTAACCAAGGTACAGTGTGCCTTAATGAATGCTACAACCAAGATGCTCTTATCTCATTCAGTTCCCATCTACTAGTCTGTCAGGCTACAAAAGCAATAGCATCTGAAAGATTAGATTAGAAATACTTTATTAATCCCAAACTGGGAAATTGCATTGCAGCAACAGCATCTGAAAGTAGACTAACCTAGTTCTGTCCTCTTAGGTATTATTCTCTCAGGGCTACCTGTGTAGTTAAAGAGGCACTGAGGCAAATAGGAAGTTTACTCATCATGAAGTGTACCACTCAGCCTATTAGTTAGTTAGCTTTCTGAAGTCTTGGTGATGGGCTGTAATGGTGAAGGGTTATCTTGAGTTGGCCTTGAGACTTAAATCTCACAGAGACCTTACATTATATACATTGGAAATGTGAGGTTAGAATTATACTATTATAGCAAGGCACTGACTGCAGTGTAAATGAAATCCAGCAATTCATACAGTATGTAATGATTTCTCCACCATTGTCCTAACTATCTGCTGGACTAGCCCACTACAAATGACTAGACACTGCCCATCCTTGCACATACCTTTACAGTCTGTGTGAAGGCAATTCAGAGATTTCTTCCAAAATACATTAAATATGTTGCTGAAAACATGTGAAAAGACTTTGAACGATATATTACTGAAATATGGAGTTAGTTTTCAGTCCAGGATTTTGTGGGTGGTCCTTAAAGGGTGGCTGGATGACAAGTTGAAGCCACCCTGAGCATACAACTACACACTAGCAGAGAGATAGAGATTAATTCATCTTGCTCAGAGTGTTTCAAAGTTAGTCATGTCATGTCACTTTCTGAACTCATCTGACACCTTTCAGCTGCTTCAAAATTGCTGCTTGACTGCTCCCACTAGGGGGTGTGGCTTCAGCACTTTTGGTGGACACGCCCCCACAATCCCAGAGCTGAGAATGAATTTTTACCTGATTTTGACACCAATTTCATAAAATTGTCAATATTTTTAACCATTCAAATCTGACTGAGTGGATAATAACACTTTCTTATTTGGTCTGACAAACTCAGAACGCATTTTATACTTAAGTTACACGTTACCTCACCCTCACAGTTCGGGTTCTGGGGCAGACCCTGTCTTCACATTTAAGAGTAAGCTTCCTTTTTCATAGAGCTTATAGTAAGGGCTGGCTCAGCTAAGTCCTGAACCATCCCCTGGTTATGCTGTTATAGGACTAGACTGCCAAGGGACTTCCCATGATGCACTGAGCTCTTCTCTTCTTTGCTCCCTCACTATTTGTACACATTCATGTCCCGTTGTGTGCATGTTACCTATCTTGGCTTCTTCCAGAATACTGTGCTGTCTCATCTAGCATGTTCCCATGGATATTATATTCCATAAATAAAGCCACAAACTGGACATAAGATAAGACTTTAATGATCCCACAGTGCTTCTTCTTACATCGTGGGAGTATAAGTCTGTTGCTGAAGAAGCTGTTTAAGGCCTCCACAGTGTTATGCAGGTGGTGAGAGGAGTTGTTCATGATGGATGCTGGCTTTGCTAACATCCTCCTCTCTTCTACTTCCTTTATGGAGTCTAGGGGACAGTCCAGGACAGATGTCCATGTCCCTTGAATGTTCTCATGTCTAGCTTGTGTCTGTCACACATATTGTTTAAAGCAGTCCTGCTGGGATCCAACCCAGATAATGTGATAACATCACACCAACAACACCAACACTTTCTTCCTAACAGCTTCCTTTTCTTTCCAATAATATCAAAACAATCTTTTAGCTTCAGGACAGTTTGTGTTCTTTACCTTTAGAACAGTCATTGTACCTTCAGAGCAGAACATACTATTGACTCTCAGACCCCTCTGATGGCTGCTTGACGAGAACATAAAGTCACTTAACCAAAACACATTTTCACTTCAATGTTTTTATTTATCGCGCAACATAAAACAATTTTGTGGGATTTTCACCACATACACTATGTATTCACATAATACACCATACAGCTACAAAGAGAGAGAGACTGAACAAAAACACTTTTTTTTTTTACATACTGCATCCTTGACATGAAAATAATGAACCAAGAACAATCCTAAAACTCGAAAAACTAAAAAGGAATGTAGCTGCCAGTTGTGTAGGTTCATTTTTATTTTTTTTGTATGGGCCAGGGTCCAAGTCTCTATCCCAAATTTGGAGAGTGTTCATTAAATAAGGTGTTCAATAGACTTCTAAAAGTGGGCCATACACAGTGTGATGCATATCTATATATGTCTGTGTGTGTGTGTATGTGTGTGAGAAAAAAAAATACAAGTGTTCAGAGAAAGAGTGGAATTGAGTAAAGGAAGTGCATGACTGGGGAGAGGAAGAGGGAGGCAGTACACAATTGCTATTCTTGTATTGTTCAAATATCTTAGCATTCAGTTACCATCAACATGTACAACATACTTAAAAGATAATTTCAATAGCCTTTAGTACTTTGGCTGTACCAAATGTGAAACCCAGATAACAGTCTTCATATAATATGATCCTATCTCTCATCCTAGTTTTAATGAGTTCAAGTACAATATGGAATGAATATTAATAGAGAATGTGATCAACTGTTTGAGTGCCCCCCTGCCCTCAAAAAGAGATGTAAATTTGTAGCGTTGTAACAAAAGACTTTTCATAAAGTCAGCACCAGGGCAGCTTCCCATCCTGTGAAACTGCCTGAATCAAAAGTATAGTTCTCTTGACATTCGAAGAGCTCAGAAAAATATTTGTGGTAATCATTTATCCCTTACATTTTTTTTTTTAACACAGTGAATTTTTAAGGTGTAGCATTATAGCACCAGCTGACCGACCCCCCATCCCGGTACGTGCTTGGGAGGTGGCGCCTCTCATGAGAACCATCTACCAGACTCTTGAGACATTTAGAATTTTACAAAGTTATTAAGATATCATGTACACTGTATTCTCAGCACCCATTGTTGTGTGTATGTGTATGTGTATGTGTATGTGTATGTGTGTGACTGTGTGTGTGTGTAATGTGGGCCATGCATTATGGTTAAAAAGTAAAATCGGCCTGTTGCTGTATCAGTCCCAGCCCCTGCACCTGTTGACCATGATGTGTGTATCATATGATTAACTGTTACAAATTAAACAGGGGTGTCATAAATGCCAGGTGCATATTTACTATTATGAAAACTAGAGTGGATAATAATGATAGATACATCTAAACAAGCAGGGAGCAGTCTCTTACCTGATAGTCTAACACAACTGACAAAGATTGCTGGGCTATGCTAAAACATCGCCCATCGATTCACCTCAGACTGGCTCTGCAACACCCAGTATGTTCCTACAACCCATCGCCCCCCTCCCGCCCCTCTGGATGCGGCCCTGCACGTGATTAAAGGAATAGTTTAACATTTTTTGGAAATCCATCTATTCGCTCTCTTGTTGAGAGTAAGATGAGAAGAAGCTGTTTGGCTTTGATTAGCACAAAGACTGGAAATGGGGGGAAACGGCTAGATTGGCTCTGAGTTAAGGTCAGAGTGCAGTGACTTGCTCTAATCTCGGCTCTAGTCAGAGCCAGGCTATCTGTTTTCCAGTGTATCAAGTCTTTATGCTATGGCTGGTCGAACCTATCTTCTAACACCTGGCAAGAAAGCAAATGAGCCGATTTCCTGTCAAACTATTCCTTTAAACAACAAACAGTACACCAGGTTTATGGCTACCTTTATGGATTTGTCCTTAGCTTACTGACAATAGATCAAAATTGTTGAGTACCACAAAATTATAATTTTGGTATTTTTCCATCTTAAATTGACATCTGATTTGCCATTAATTTGTGATGAGAGTTTCTCTTGGGTTGTTGACACCTGCGGTAAAATGTCATTATATAGGAGCAGACAAGCTTCTCTAGAACTCTAAAATGCATGCTTTTTGTAGGCTATGAGGTTTTGGTCAGAGAACTGCAACTTGGGGGATCCTCCAGTTATTTTGACTGTCGCCAGTGAGTAAGTCAAGTGTAGTTTGTTGTTACATAATTGGGCTAATGAATTTGTTTTTTTCCAAAACTGACAGGTCTCTGTCAGTTACATGCTGACAAGGGGTACAGTACTTACGAAAGCAAAACAGCAGTGTTACTAAGCACACATTTACACACAACACATCGGGACCAAGTGTTGTTGACTGTTGTTGAGGGCTGTCAGAGACTTCAAAATACCCCCTTGTCATTCATGGTTTAGTTACTATCCTCATCAGTTAAATAATCTTACCTAAATATTTTAATATTTACATTTTTATCTCTCTCTTGAGAAAAACAAAACAAAAACCTAAGCTTCAAGTTGTCAATAATCGGCTCTTTCTTTTTGTCATTAAAATCAAGATTAAAAGTGCTTTTATAAATCTTTTCTTCTCTATGTACAATTTGTATTAGCTATATATAAAAAAAAAGATGAAAAAAGCAATAACATCAAAGACAATCATTATCATCATCACCATGTAGTAATAAATAAGAGTAAAAAAAAAAGCAGGTTAAAATGAGTGTGGAGATATAGAGCACACAAAGGGACATATGCATGATTCTCTGCCCTCAGTAGCAAGTTGTGATTGTGACCAGTGTCTCTACAGCGTGAGGTAGAGAGCTGGAGACCTTAGGGAGAGGATAAGAGGGTCTTTCACAGATGACCAGGGCCTCAACCCAAACAACTACCCAGCAACCAGGAGTTAGCCTGTATCGAGTTCTATTAGTCGCTCATTGTCATTTTCAGCAGATGTTGCAAGCAAACCATGTCACTGTTTGAATTCAAGGAATCCACTAGTCACAAGGTTGACGGAGAAAAAATAAAAATGAGTTAAAGAACTCTATTCAAGCTATCAAATAGTCTCTCTCTTTGGCTCTTCTTTCACACACTCATGCACACACACAAACACACACACACAAACACAC
This sequence comes from Larimichthys crocea, assembly GCF_000972845.2. Taxonomy (NCBI): domain Eukaryota; kingdom Metazoa; phylum Chordata; class Actinopteri; family Sciaenidae; genus Larimichthys; species Larimichthys crocea. The sequence continues at coordinate 49,098,376 of NC_040013.1, read as the reverse complement.
AAAGTGAGAGATTCAATGATTCAATGCAGTTGCATTTAGCGACAACTCCCAGAAGCTACAGTAATTTTCCAAGGTCTCCCATTGACTCTCAGTACTATTGTTTTCTCTGTGAAAGGGTTACCAAAAATGCATTGAGTGACTGTGCTTTCTCTGCCCTATACAGTGTACTTTGTTTGAGACAAAACCACTTTGCCGCAAGAAACTGCAAAAGCTCCTCAAAAGGAACCAGTTCTTGAGCCCAATGACAGAGCTGCAACCATAGGGCAGCCACTTTGATTGGCTGGCTCTGTGGTGACAAGGTGCCTGCTGAAGGACACGCCTAGCTCTGCTCGAAGATGACAGCACCATGCAGAGGAAGGAGTGGGCCCTTCACAGTAAATCAAGTGTAATAGGAGAGCACCAAGTGTGTGTAGGAGCACCAAAAGCACTGCTGTTCCAACACTGTTTCCTTCTGCTCTAACCCAGCATGGGCTTCCCAAAAGCATCTCCAGACTTCATTCACATTTGTGCCACAATGGGACAAAAATCAGCTCTGCCTTGTGCTGCTTTGGTGAGGCCCATCCACAGTCAGTAAACAAGGGGTGAGATACCCCTCTACTGGCCGTGGATGGTTAAAGCAACTAAGGCAAGGCTCTACTGGCTTCTGAATGGATCTCAAGTGCTTGTAGGTTTGTTTGTACACACCACTTTGAAAAGGCAGCCACTGCTGCCCTCTAGAGTTTACAGTGGGAAGTGCTCACCCCAACTTAAACGTTATAGGAAGATTAAGTGTGTCACCTGTTCCATCTTAATGTGTTAATTGCAGATCTGGGTCAGATGACATTAGCAAGTAGTTTCACTTAGTTTAGCTTATGTGGATTACCAGATATGTTCTCTGGATAGGTAAACATGACAAGCAGAGGAAAGCATTTGTTAGATAATCCTTTACACCTTTCTTTGCATGACACATTTTCTACACCTTTGCCTTGAAACAATAAATCCCAAAATTCTGCTACTCCACCTTTGTCGAAACAAGAATATTTACTTGCTAATGCCACTTGAGCCAGATTTGAGATAGAGCACCTAAGTACAGCATCAAGTGCCATGAAGAGTAGCAGAATGAGAATCAATCAGAGCTGGAAGTTGAGCACCAGTCGAAAGCTGAAGGGGTGCAGGAGAGGAGGAGCGCATCATCTAACAAGAGAAGCAACAATGTTTTTTTCCCCAATGAGCTTTAAAAGTCAAATTACAATTATTTTGAACATGGAAACCTGCTATCATGGTGACTGGTTTTGTTTACAACTTTACTTTACTAAAACTAGGAAATATAGGTCCAGGTTGAGAATAATTGTAATTATTCTCCTGAATGCCTAAACTGGCTTTACATATTTTAAAGATAAATATCTGTATATCATCAATATAGAGATAGATATCTAAGACAAACCTCCTGGAAAGGCCTTTTTCCTATACATACATATGATTACTGTAGTATTAGTTTGTTGTCTTGCCAAGCTGACGATGGCTCCTCCTCAAAGTACAGCTGGAAGATTGACAAAGAAGATCAAACAGAAAATAGGGTACACGTTTTCCAAACATGGAAAAAGCAATTGTCTGAGTCTGATGGACTCAGACTGATTGATTTAAAAAAATATATAACCAAAAACAATCACATCATTAATAATAACATTAATGAAAACAGCAATAATAAAAAACAAACAAGTCTTCATTATAATAATACCTGTAATAACAACATTGACAGTAACAATAGCAATCATAATAATATTGATAATAATAGCAATAATTAGAATCATTAAAATTCTATAAACAAGAAAAAGCAATGGAGTTCCTCTCCAGGGAACAGAGAGGAAGAGCACCACAGGCAGTGTGTCTGAAGCCCAAACCACTGCCTGACATGAGGTAAAAAACAATAAAAATGTCCCCTCCACCAAGTGGACACGGAGGGGGCAGGATGGAGAGATGCCAGACTGCGGGACGGCTGAGAGACATTCATCCTGCTCATCGCTCTCTCCAGCCCTCCACTGCACCACTCTGTAGCTATCAGTCTTCTTGTGTCTGTCTAACCTCAGACAAAGTGGCTGTAGGGCCCAGTGAGGCGGGTGAAGGCATAGGGAGACACAGTAACCGTAGAGGTGGTGTGGAACGTGGGGGCTAACCGTGTCACTGGCCCCTCCCTCTTGTCTTTACACTGTCCAGGTCCTGGACTGGCACCTGCCACCGTAGCCCCCCATTTGCGTTTCTTTCCGAGGGCCTTGATGTCTTCCTGGGAGAGGCCAAGGAGAGCCGCTTCCTGCTGTCGCTGCAGTGCTCGCTCTGCCAGCAGCTTCATTTTGGCCTCCCACAGAGCCAGGCCGTGCATGGGCTGGTTGAGGTTCTTGTGCTGGTAGAAGACCAGGGAAATGCGGGTGGGGTGGGACCGATCAGGCTTTTTGAGCGGAGTGGTAGCATGTAGTTCCCGGCGAGCACATTCAATCAGGATGGAGCCGTGCGCTGGTGCTACCGCAACACCACCAATGTTGGGATCCAGGAAGTTGTGCTCACTGTCAGACCACACCTCATCATCATACTCTTCACGGCCCTTGGTGCTTTCAATGTCACTCTCAGCTCGGCTAGGGTTCCAGCAGGCTTGATCTGACTGCTGCAAAGCATCAGGGAAGAGGCGACCCTCAGGGGCAGGGGACGGGGTACCTGCCATTGAACCTCCACACGACTTCCAGGCCTTCTCTTGGAGCCCAAGGGGAGTGGAACACCGGCTTTCTCCAGTATTGGACCAGATCTTATCAGGGTAGGCTCCTGCAGGATTGCTGTGCTTCAAACCAGGGCTATATGCCATAGGCCCCATGGCCCAAGCATTTGGCTGGGGACTAGGAGCAGGGCTGGCCCAGTGCCTCGGGGTGCCTGGGGCTGGGGTGCCTTGCTGTGGCGTAACTGAGCCTGAGTGAGAGCTACCAGGCTGTGGTGTACCTGGGCGAGGGGTGCTTGGGCGTGGTGGGACGAGGTGTGTGGAGCTTCGATGTATGTTACCTGGGAGCACTGTGCCTAGGTGAGGGGACGGAGAGGGAGAGGGGGGTACCTGGAGTGACGGTGATGGAGCAGGGGAAGCCAGAGCATTTGAGCTGGGGTAAGATGTCCACTGTTGTGGGAAAGGGGAGGGTTGTCGCTGCTGGGGATGCTGGTGAAACTGCTGCTTGTCTGGAGTCAACAACGAGGCTTCAGGACTTTGTTTAGGGTTCAGATGGCCATCCCAGTTGTTGGGAACGATACTTCCATTAAGCTTGTGCCCTGGCCAGGCCATAGGCTGGGGGGTGGTGCTAGGTGTGTTGGCACCAGCCTGGCTTGACATTGTGCCTTCATAGACTGGCACATCCATAGGCTCTGCTTTGATGACTGGGGTGCCTCTGTTGGAGGATTCAGAGGAGACAGAGGAAGGACGGGACTGGTTGTAGTCTGCAGGCTGGGTGTAGCTGCTGTGGTTTGGTTGGTTGGCTTGCTCTGGGTAGCTAGGGTAAGACTGGGCCAGTCTGGCATGAAGGCTCTGAGTATCAGGCTTCTTGTCTACCTGGTCAGCCTTGCTGCCTGCTTTGGGCAAAGAGCCATTCCGACCCTCATAGGTCCTCAGCTTAGGAGGGAAAAGTGCATTGGGCGGGTAGTTGTAGTAGCCATAGTGCATTGCGGGAAGATTGTGATGGTAACCATTTACTGGGTCTGGTGCAGAGGGTTGGCCAGTTGGGGGAAGGCCTCCCCTTGCATAGTAGGCAGGGTGTGGATATATGTTGTTGAATGGGTCTGCTGCCTGCACAGGGTATCCATCTCTTGATCCATTGAAGTGCTCCTTCTTGATGTTGGGCTTCATCTCTTGTTTTATAATTGCTGAATGAAACAAAGGAAAGATACATTACAAAAATTCAAAATGAAATCTATTTTAATAAAGGTCTGCAGAATACATAAACATCTTCTGCGGACCTTTTTATTTGCCGAGTTTTGTCACACTGTTTTGTCAGAGGTTAGAGTTAGGATACATGCATTTTAGGCTGCCAGATAAGGCTACTGGCAATTTAAAATACAAGGCCTTACAGCCTGGATATCTTTTTAACACAATCAAAGTACCTCACAAGTAACATGAAAACAAACACAACACAATAACTAACCTTTATTGCCTTGGAGTTGAGGGGAACCAGTGATGCAGACCTCAGCCTTGACCACAGCTTTCTCTGGCGTCTCCCCTGCCTGCTGCAGGAGTTTATTTTTCTTCTTCTCTGAGGAGGCCTTCTTGGCCTCCAGTCTACGTTGCCGGCAGGACTTTGCAGGCTCAGGTAATTTGCGCACCTCACGGCGGAAGGCCTGAAGCACCTGGATGGCCCCCGTCTGCATCTTGAGGCGCTGGGCCTCCTCACTGCCAAACTCATCAGTTAGGGAGACTTTGTAAAGTGGCAACACATGGAGCTGCTCATCCTCAGGGATCTCCTGCACCTTACGGTTGTCCTCCTTAGTTAAAGTACACACCTAAAAGATAGAGCAACCAAGAATAAGATAAAATGTAAACTGTGCGAAGCTACAAAACAACACTTTCTAGTTAGTACAAAGAGTTTAAATTGGTTCTGAAAGTCTCAATTTATACTGATGTCTCTATATAACCTACATGAACAAACAAGACCTTCAGGGAGAAGACTGGTTTTCTATATAGTTAATCTTATCCTAATTCCCCACAAAATCAGATGAAACCATTTATGGCATGCAGACGGAAGGACTTATGTTTACAGTGACTAGTACGTTAGTCACTCAACAGATGGAGAACTGAGTTAGCCCTACTCTTAGACTGTAACATGTCTATGCTTACAGTAGTACATGGAGGCATAGATCACAGTGTTACTATTGTATTACAACTGGCCTTTGGTCTCTTATTAGAAAGACATAAGATCAGAATAACTTTAACTTCAGCTTCTCCAATAAAATGATGATGATTGACCAACTAGATCTGTTAGTTGTAGGTTTACATGTAACCTATGCAGATGTATGAATGCTGTTAAAAGAACGTTTACTTTGTTTCACCATCGTCATATTACAGTTTGTATTATACCATATTATGTATTAGTATTTTTTAAATATATAAGATGAATATATCACACACAGCTGTGTTTAAAAAGAAAAAGCAGATTTAAAAATGAGTCACGTCTTTCTTTCATTTGCTATCAAAACAAATGCATCCACTTGCCAGATCAAAATCTTTTCGTCAGAAGGTGGTGAAAACACTACCATGTGTATCTACAGGCGACGCTAGAATCAACATAAAATTAAATTCCTTGAAGTAACTTTACTCAAAGAACAATATATCCTATATTCCACACAAATTTAGGAGCATGGTGAGTGGTCTTACCACTGTGCAACCATTGTAAAGGTTGTGCTGATCCTTATGAGCATGGGCACAGAAATCCATGCAAGCAGTGACTCCAGAGAATGGACGGCCTTCCTTCAAGCCAAGCCTGCATTCTGGAGCTTTCGACTCCGTCTGGCACTGAGGAAGAGGACAGAGATAATTTTATTTCTTTACAGGCATCCAAGATAGGTACACACAGAGCAGTTAATTTTTTTGCCTTTCTCAAAGGCAGCACTTTGCAGGTGTAAGATGTTATACTGTAAAAATAACTTGCTGGGTTAAGTCAGTCCCTACCATCTTCTATGTTATTTAATCTTCGTGCTAAGAAGGAATTTATAAGACAAGATAGACTTAATTGATCCCACAATGGGGAAATTCACTTTTTATTACTTTATTACTTTTATTATGTCACATGTTACTGTATGTGTATAAGATGACAGGTGTAATAGATGGCTGCATGTGGATGTTATTGTGTCAAGAGGTGTGTAACAAATGTATGGTGATGTATGATGGGTATTTGTCTGCAACAACAACAAACCTGGTTACTATAGGCCTGTGGGGCCAATTTCTTGTACAAAGGAGCCACCTCAGTTGCCAGATGCTGGAATCTATCCCTGAGTTTTCCCTCCTGACAAGAAAAGACATGAATCACAGGAAAGAACAAAACACAGATCCACAGAGCTCAAATGGTTCCAAAAGTGACTTATTCATTATTAGTACTGTTATATTCATGTTTAATTCAATAAAACAAGTGGCTTTTATGTGATAAGTACCTCTTCAGGGTGATCTCCTTGTAGTCTGAACTTGCGTGGCATTTTGCTGCGGGCGTACTTACAGCCATTAAAGTACATACTCCAGGAGCAGCCAAAGGAGAAGGAAGCACCACAAGTTTCAGGGTCTTTGCCTTGACACGCACAGGTACGACTGCAGGGGGAGACAGTGAGAAGTCTCTCAGCTTAATGTAGAAATGATGTGTAACCCGTGCATGCTTAACTACATTTTAATTGGGCTGAGGGGGATGTGGCAGTGTAGCAGAGAAATGTGGGCAATATTTCATTTGGAGCATCTTAGAGCATATTTGTTTCATGAAACAAATATTTGATTTTATCTTACATTACAGACAGATAAAACATACATAACATAAATGTGCACATCAACACGTACACATCAACACGTACACATCTGGTGGCAAAGATGCATCACTTTTTCTCTGTGTATATGCACATTATTGTCTTGAATTTAGCTTTATGTCTCTGGGGTACTTTTCAACTCACATATACCCACATGAGCACAGATTAGGCCATGGACCCCCAGCAGATAAGGCTGTGTCCATGAAACCAACATGGACATAAATGTGCAGTGAAGGCTCAGAAGTGCAATATAATGCTGACATACCAACAACCTGTCTGCTCTCACATGAAAACTAGTGTCAAGGTGTACCCATGAGCTACTCACTCGTCATTGAGGCCACAGCGTCGGCTGGTGGGGTTGCCAAATTTGGTGAGGCTGTCGCTGAGCTCACGGTACAGCATGTCAGCCATGGCTCTCGGGACACCTTCCCAGGCCAAAATGAGGATGATGATGACAGCGTTCTCACAGTGGTGGCCAGCACGGTGACGCACGAGACATAGCAGCTTCTCTTTCTCGCTGCCACGACGAATCACCTGACAGGAAATAGAGCTTTTAATTATTTTAGCTTTTACCCATTGAGGGGATATTAGGTTTAATATCCTTGTGCTTTACAAGGAACACAATTCATGCTCAAGTTCCGTTTCTCTGATTTTAATAGAAAATTACATCCTCATAAATAAAATGTTGGTTGAACCATAAAATGTGGAAAAACCTACACTATTGTCTTATCTGTCTACATATGTGCCTACAAAGCAGTCACCTTTAAATGTCCAGCACACACAAATGCACGGTGAGAAACAGTTGACGGTTACGCTGCATAATGGAAGGATATCTGATACCTGAAACCTGACCTGCTGTGCTGACTGGATACCAATCTGCTTCTGATGCTATAGATTAAATGAATTTACCCAGAGATTCAATTCACATTCCACATACTATATTTTCTATGCAGAATAAAGTCATTTTTAAACTATAAAAATATACTAACAGATAAAGAACATAAAAATCCAGCATTTTGCTTCATATAACCTTGTACATCTGTCTTTTGGTATGTGCAAGCCTTCTCTCTTTCACTTTTATTATCTCTACACTCGCCTGCTCTCTCTCTGTCTCCAGTACACACACACACACACACACACACACACACACACACACACTCTCCCTCAGTAGGATGTTTGTTTTGAATCCATAAAGTCATTAGCAGGATGTGTGAGGGTTGACATGGGAGAGGAGGCTGGACAGTGAGACCTCCTGCCGGATTGGTGACAAACTTGACTAGGTCTTTCCCCAGGACCCCACATTACGCACACACGCACTGCATAAATGTGTTGTTGACTGGCTGTCACTGTCATTTGGGGCAGATGACACCTCTTTTTTTTCTCTCTTACTTTAAACACAATTGATGATCAGGTGATGTGATTCTACTTACCCATTTAGCAATAGGACATCCTCGTGAGCTTTTTCCCTCTCTGCCTGTGTACACCACCTTCTCAATTCGGACGGCTTCCCCTTTCTCTCCATACCTGCACAAATGGAGAAACAAATATTTGTTTTAAGTTCATCCATTTCAGCAGTTGGTGTTTGGAGCCAGAATGGTTTCTCCTTAGATCCTGTGTCTGGATTCTAAGGGCCACCAAGATGACCTCAAACTAGCACCAACAAAGACCGACTGGTCAGAAGCTCATAACTGACTCCCAGTATGGAAGAAGTCTGCTCTGCATGTGAAACAATAAGACAAGCAAAACTGACCCACATACTGTTTAAACTATCTTATGCCCAACATAAAAAACAGAGGAAGTGTGAAATTACTAATTTACTAAGATGAAGAAGAATCTGACCGCTAAGATTAAACATACAGTTGACCAAATTGTTACTTATAAATGCACACTGCAAAAAGTATGCGCAAAACTTGGTCACTCAAAGACAACAGCACTTTAGCAGCTGCTGACTGGTGGCTTGATGTATCTGAACTGTAATCCTGTTGTTCTTTTTGTCATGATTAACCTCATCAAGAGTGTTTCTTATTTTTTCTGAATCTGTGGTATTTTCTCTGTGTCCACAGCAGTCTGTGGGAGTAGTAGTATATATCAAATATGACAAAGACAGGCCAACCTCAGCTGCAGTGGCTGGTGAGGAGTGTTCACAAGCCTCTGCTGAGATTCACACAAGCCCGGCAGAGTAAACCAGAACCCACTAGCCTTGACGCAACGCCAACAAAAGGGACTGCTCTTGGAAGCATTTCTGTGCATGTTTGAGCTTATTTTGTGGATACATATGTATTTGTGTGTATGTTTCTACATACTACATTCTGTTTTGGGAGATGATTTAATTGTACTCCTAATGGTGCATTTTAGAGTTCGGAGGTGTAAAGGAGGAACTGGGGTCAGAGGTTGTGTTGGACGGGGGACTAGGTCTTCAGAACTTGTCAGATGTATGCTCACGGCTCATATCAGGTCTCCTTTCTGCCTGATACCTGCCATTGTGAAACCTTCAGCCATGAGCAGATCTGGTGTGACTGTGAATACAAGGGGCTCCCGCTGAATAGGAATCACCTTGAGGTAGCTGACAGACAGGATGGGGAGTAGGCTCTATCACCACAGGGGTGGCCTTTAAGGGTTAGGGGTGGGTCAAAGGTCAGCTCAGGACATTGGGGTCTTAACTCTTATGTCATCTCTCAAACAACAAAAAGTGGTCTCTGGCTCACATCCCCCCTCACTCAGCCTGTTCTCTCGAGGGACTAATGACTCATTGGTCCTATTGAAATCCAGCCTCTCTGTGAACAGCAGCCAAATGTGTGCATCAGTACAATGCTCAGTGCTATTAATATGAAGCACAACACAATGACGGATCCGGTTATAGAAGTTACTACACTAAGTACAAGGTGTTTTTACATTCTGGGGTTATCAAAAACAGACATGACAAAACGTGATGTTAACCAAGCTTACTAAAAGTATAACATCTCTTGATTCATGCTTAATAATAGATGATTAACTTCAATCAGTGTTGAGTTTTACTAAGATAGCCTAACAACAGTTCCATTATAGAGACTGTAGCTGCACTTTGATTACTGAAATTACCAGCTGAGGAGTTTGTTGGTCTTCCTAAACTGAATAAATACTAATCCTATAAAGATCAAACTGCAAAGCTCAAGCTGTCTTTTTGTTATCGATTCTGCTGACTCACTGCAGACAAAGGCACAACAGCTTATTACTGATGACTTAGTACTGTGTATGTGACGTGGATTAGATATGAGTCCTGATAGCTAATGCCAATTGACATCTGTTCAGTTTGGCTGTGAGCTTCTTTCATTTGAAGTTTCAGACAGAGCAGATTTAGCTTTGTATCTGCTGGTAAAAAGATATACAACACCAAATTTCAGCTTTATTTAATGCTAGAGGGCTGCTACATAATATAAATAACTACATTAATATTGGTGCACTATTTCTATTATACTTTATACTAAAATGTTGCTGTTTCTCCTGTCTCTCTCTTAGTATTCCTCCCTCATTCCTCTCATTCTCAGCTATCATCTGCTGCTGCCCCTATGCTTCTTGCTCTGCCTCTGATATGCTGATGATGCTGATACTTCCTGTTCCTTCCTCCTACTGGATTCTGGGTCATGGATTCCCTGAGGACAAAATGTGAGGAGGAGGGAAGGTGGAGAGAGAGGAGGAGGAGGAGGAAGTGAAGGGAGAGGCAGAGAAAGCACAACCATGTAGGAGGAAAAGAAATGGAGAAGAGAAGAGAAGAGCAGACAGGAATGCAACACAAGAGAAGACAAGATAAGAGAAAAGGGGAAGGCTCACCTCGTCTCCATCAGGTTTCGTATAGAGGCTACATTAGGTCCAGATCCCAGGTGATTGTAGTAGGGCCCTTCATCTTTCTCCACAATTTGTTCTAGAAAAAGAGACAGTAAAAGGTGAGGAAATGGCACATAACTGGGCCTGAAACATTACATTACAAACATTAATGCACACAGTTATTCACAATAAACAACAATTGGTTGTCTCACAACTGGTGATGATAATACCTTTATGCTAAAGTTGGATTATAACATTATAGCCACTCTGAAATAAAGACCTAAATCGAAATAATATAACAATAATAAATCTAATATATATATATAGATATTATATATAGAATATAATATTATATATATATATAATCTTATATATATATATATATATAATATATATTTTATATTTTTATAATATACTCTAATATATTTTTTTTTTTTATTAGGCCTGGTTGTTCTATTATTATTATGCTATAATATGTACTAATAGCACACTTACACTACTTTAGGATTCATTTTTAACTTCCCTATTATACACTCAGAGAGGAAGTGGGGCAAAATTTGACTCATGTCATGCTTTATTTCAACAAAACATTAAGAGCACATTTTTTGCTTTTCTAGTAAGACACAGACCTTCAGCAGATTAGGTCTGTGTACTGAAACTAAGAGAAGAGAAATTTTTGTACTGTACATAGATTTTTGGGTCAAGGATCAGCAGCATCACCAAATTCTTCTTCTATGATACTGCTCAGGTTTTAGCAATGTTTTTGCACATCACATTGATCAAATGAATAATTTACTGGAGTCCTGCTTGAAGCTAAATGGTGTTTGCCCCATTGAATTGAGTTAATGTCTCATTCCAGTTGATAACATTCATAATAATCTATAAACAGTATGAAGAGTTTTGAAAAAGTTCAACTCAAAGACATCCTCTTTGTAGCTAACAAAGACATGAACAAACATACCCTCTAGACACACAGACAGTGGACTGTGACTGCAGGGTGTGGTGTGTATGTGTGGAGACACTCTGGAAAGCAGAAGCCTTTTGAGGTAGTGATGAATGACTAAGTTTGTGTGAGTGTTAAGAGGGAGTATGGGTGTGTCTGTGCTGTGTACATCTGTGTTTATGTTGTAAGTATGTGTATATGTGTGTGTGAGTGCAGTTGACCCTTGTCTTACACACATATGTGGTGCAAACCACATCCTATGACTTCAGTGATAATCCTGTATGTTACACTTACACTGTGCAGCTGAATGTATCCCACATTAAATATTAGACTAATGGACTTTGAATTGCCTAGCTCTGCAACAGCTTGCTATTTCTTTCAAAACAAGATTGTGTGGCAACTAATGATGTGTTGCTGTTGCTTCTGTACACAACACATTTATTATAGTGTAGCACACACTCTGCTCTACAATATCAGCTAATAAGGACATACATTCAGTGCTGTTTCTCTAGTCCAGAGGTAATATGAGGTCACATAACCCTGTTGGTGTAGGGAGGCACCAGGGTGTGACTCATGGCAGGAAGTGAAGGAGTCACATAAATTCTTGCGTGGAAATTGTTTGTGCACATCATGGCGGTATAATGTATCTGTATGTGTTGGAGGCAATCTGATTCCAATGTAGTGTTATGCTACAGGGAGTTGACAGGGTAAGCATTTTACTTTGAGGACTTGTTGTCAGCTGGTCTTATAAGTAACAGCACACAGCTAGCAAGTGTTTCCCTGCAGCTGCACCCTCCCATGCTGTGCACCCTCTTCAGTGTGTAGGGACAGCAAGGGTCTATTTACCAGGCCTTAACCCTTTATAGCCCTACACTTAACACCAAAATGGTGGTTATTTCGTGATAGCTTTCCTGAGAACAAAATGTTACATTATTTACTCAATGCACTAAGTTAATGAAGCGTTACCCACAGCAGCTACAACAATAATATTCAGATTCATTAATTATTGACTTCATCAACAGACAGGCCGGGTCTAAATAAAGACTCAACCTTTTATACTATATAATAATGTGAGTGTATCAAATGTTCAATCCACCTAACTTTAACTGCCTGTTTTTAACCATTTATTTTCTCACTTATTTTAAATATGTAGTATATAATATAATCAAGACATTTTCATAGATTGCTACTGTAAGACCACCTACTCTGTTGTAAACAAATAACCTGAGTAGGGTACTACCCAAACTATGGGACTAAACCACTTTCTGTCTCACAAAGGCTCTGTTCTGCTTGTCTGCTAGACCCAATCCCACACAAAAGGCTCCTTCTGCCACCACTGCTATTGTTCCTGCTTGTTGCTTTTAGTGCCTCACACTGTCGCAGTCTGGATGGTTGAAGCCACACAACCCTGGCAACACACACATACTTTGTCACACTAAACAAGCATCCAGAATGAGAAATTGAAGCAGAAGGAGATTGAAAAACCTAATAGTGGACCTGTGTAGTTCAATAGGTAGAGTGAAGCACAGTGACAATATTATGGGTTCATTAATGTTTACCTCAATAGAAAGAGCAACACATGAACATATTCAAAGTTAGAAAATGTTTCCCCAAAGAGTCTTCCCTAAAAAATATGCATGCTCCCTTGCTGCTATAAAACAATTCCGCTTCAGAAAAAAAGCTTTTACAAGTCAGATTTACTGCACTTGTTGACCCACTTAAATTTATCTCCACTCAGAGAAGGATGGGTAATGTTTCAAGTGGTGTGACATTTGCTAGAACGTTATTAAATACTGTCTGAAAATGTTGATGGACAGCAACCTAGTGCCCCTGAATATACACAATCATTAACACACTGACTTACCCACACAGGTGCAAGTGGGGAACTCTGCCTGTAGATCCTTGGAAGGAGTACCCAGCAGGGTCTTGGTGGGAGTGTCCAGGTAGCGCAGAGGAGACTCGAGGAAGCCTCTTAGAGATGGAGAAGGTGGTAGACTGTCCTTAGTAGGCGTGTCCTCCTCAGAACAGAATGTGGTGGACAGTACCGCTACATCACCCGAGGATTCAAGCTTCATGCGCTTAGGCAGTGGAAAACCTGGCATGCTGAACATTTCCTCTGATACACTGGGCTGCTGCTGCTTGTCCAGAATGGCCTCCTGAGGTGGAGAGATGTGGAGGGGCCCCCCATGCTGATCTTCCATAGGGCTTTGTGTAGTTGCCTGGTTCAAAGTTGTTTCACTTTGGGTCCCTGACTCATCCTTGTTGACTTCCATCTCCTGATCATTTGAGTGAGGTGTGGAGCTGGCTTGAGTGGTGGGATTTAAGGGAGCTGACTGGGATTTGGATAATGATGTGGGACTGAGGTCCTGAGGACTGGTCTGGGATCGATTCCCTGGCTGAGGGGCTGTAGCATTTTCATCCATGGGCTGACTGGCAGGTGCATCAGACTCACCAAATTCAGCCTCAAACTGGCGTATCAGTTCTTCGTACTTTGGGTCTATGTTGACGAGACTCCGTAATTGTGAGGTGCTAGATGGAGATGTGGAGGTCAGAGGTGTGGTGGTGCTGGTGTTACTGGAGGCCAGGCTGCCAGTTCCCTCTGAATTACCATAGGCTACAGAGGCCGCAGGTGGGGGCAGAGGACCTATGAGGGCTGGAGTGTTTTCTGGCAAAGCAGAAACAATGGAAGAGGGAGTCAGTGAGGAATTGGAAATGGATACCTGAGATTGGGCTGGGGCAGGTAGGCCTGCAGCAGCAGCCTGAGTGGAGTTACTGTGGAGGGGCAGAGAGGGAAGAGAACCTGGTTGCAGGCTGGTCAGGGCCAAGGCTCTGTCCATCATGAGGACTGGTGGTTTTTGTATGGAGATCTGAGTCTGAGGCAGGAAGGTTGGCATGGAGGCTTTCTGCTTGGTCTTCTTGATGATTATCTGTTTGGGTTTGGGCAGGGGAGGGGCTGTAAGCATCCCACTCATAGCTTTTATGACAGGAGATCCTTGGCTGCTTTTTTTCTTCTTGGATTCCTTGGGTTCCTGTTTGATGGCTAGATGTGACAAACCTTGCGCCTCAATCTGTGGCCACCATTTTTTCAAGTTTTGGCAAGCCAGAGATGCATGAGGGCCTGCAGCGCCAAAGCTAGGGGAGTGGTTAGAGAAGAGGTTCCTCTTGTAGTGAAGGTGCTGTTGCAGAGCTGCCTGAGTGGAGTGACTGATGGCTGCTTGGCCAGGAGACAGGGGAGTGCCAGGGTAGTGCTGACCCTGCTGCTGACAATTAGCCATGCCATAATGTCCCATGGAGGCAGTGTGATGGTAGTGCTCACTAGAGTCTGGTTCTTGTTTTATCTTGGCCAATGCTAGGTTGTCCTGGGCCAGGACTCCATTCTGGCTCAATCTGAGCTGCTGTGTGACAGGAAGCTTGAAAGGACCAGTGCTGAACTTGCCACTGGTGTCACCAAGCAGCTGTTTGAGCTCTGACATGGGGTCTGAGCTACTCTGAGGTGCAGCGGCATAGTGAGACTGGGGCTCAGACTTTATACACATCCATGGGTTCTTCTGTTCAGAGCTTCTGCCTGAGCCCTGCTGCCACTGCTGGGGATTTGGGCTGAGGCCTGGATGTTTTCCCTGACCTGGGAAGGGAGAGGTAGAGGATGGGAGCGGGGTAGCATGGGGTGGCTGGCCCTGGGATTGGGGCCTGTGGTGCTCACAGGACACTGGGGCCTGCTGGCTGGTGTGTAGTCCTGGAGGGACGGATTGAGAGCGCGAGGAAGATGAGTGGTTACCAGAGGTGGACAGGATCAAGCTAGTGCCATTAGGAGGCTGAGATAAGATGCTCTGGGTGTGTTGGTGGTGATGGAGGTTACTGTTGTAGGGGGCTTGACCTGGAGACCCGGCAGCTTGTGGACCAGTTCCAGACAACTGGGTCAGGGCTTCTATGGCAATGGCTGTCTGAAGACTGACGTTCTTTTCCTTGGCTATGGAGAGCACTTGGGGAGAACATGGAATTGGGGGTTTGGAGCAGGGTACTTGGTCTGGATGAGTTCCCTGTTGCTGCTGGGAGTATGAACTAGACAGACGGTGGCCACCATTCACCTGGGTGTACGGCTGAGGGTTATGCTGCAAATGGGGTTGCTGTCGGTGAGGCTGTAAGTGCGGGGGGGCATCAGCCATTTTGCAGGAACCTTGATCCCCACTCGTTGCCAATTTGATCTTCTTCTCCAGCCACTCAAGATAGTCTGGACAGTCAGGCCCATCACAGTTGCAGTTGGGGGGCTTGTGTCCATGTTTGGCTTGGCTCAGTGCTGTCTGTAAGGTGTTCAGGTCTTCTGGAGGTTGGCAGCTACCTTCAGGAGCCACTGCAGAAAGTTTGGCCTGAACCCCTTCAGAACCCATCTCCTGGGTGAACTTTTCATATAGCTGGGCTGTGTTCAGCTGCACACCACAGGAAGAGGAGGAAGAAGGAGGCAAGGAGCCAGCAATAGCAGAAAAAGCCACTAGATTGTGGGCATCCTCCATGTCTGCATGGTTAACAGGTTCACCAGGGTTTGTGCCACTGCTGCTGTTCCAACATGGTTGCTGTTGTTGAGTGTCACTGACCTTGCCATGTCCTGACACCCACTGCCTTGGAGGCACGCTTCCTGTTCTCTGTTGCTCTGTTTCCATAGATGTCTCATCATCATTAGGGTAGCGATTCACCCCATTGGCCAGTTCCAGACTCAGCGCGCCTTCCTGGAGGCGGTCATGTGACCCAATTTCCATCTGGCCTCCACTTCTGGGGCCATCCACTGAAGTGACTTCGCGAACAGTCTGAAAGACAAACATGGAGTGAGGTTAGTGGGGTCATAACAATACAATGAATCTGGGAATGATATGCAAATTACAATACACTGTACTTTAGTCATGATTTCAAATAATCACCTGGTGTTGCCCATGTGTGTTTACTAATAATTGTAAAATTAATTATTATTATTATTATTAATTATTATTTTTTTAGCTTTATTTGACAGAGACAACTTGAAGAGTCACAGGAAATGTAGGGAGAGAGATGGGAAATTACATGCGGGAAAAAGCCACAGGTCGGATTCAAACCCTGGGCACCCCGTAAAATTAAAATAATTTGACAGAATGTTAAATAACAGTCATCAAAATGATAATAAGAATAAAGACACCATTCCCGTCTTTCAACCACTTATCCGGGATTTCCTTTCCACCTATCACATGTATAGAACATACAGTGCTGTAGGGTCAGGTCAATAGGGCTAAGGAGTGATTTCACAACAGAAAAGTGTTTTGTCATGGAAGTCACAGGTCATGTGACATAATTTTGCTGTCGTTTATAAATGGGCCCTTTGCGCTAGATCGGTTGGGCTATGCAAAGCATGTCACATGTGGTGGTGGACGTGGGGCCAGAGGCAGGCACACTGAGAGGTGAAGAAAACAAAATACAAATATAGAAAATTACTCTGGACACATTGTCACAAACCCAAATAATCTAAAGGACACGTTCTAAAATGCAATCACAACTGAACACAACTGGAAAAGTAACTGCATCTGTATTTTATATGGACTGTTATGTCATTTTAGCATTTTAGCAAGAAATTCTCAGACATTTGGTAACACTAATCAGGAGCTGATCAGCACAGCCACATATCTCACTTCCCCTCTAAGCTCAAATTGGGACAGTTACTACTTTAGTAGTTACATTGAAAACTGAAAACACATCACCTGGACCTCTGTGAAATAACATTTTCAAGGCATTCTGTTGACTTAAGTTTGCTTGAAATGTGGAGACAATTCAGATATACAAGTTTTTTGCTACATTTGTGTAAATTACTACATTTGTGTAAATTACTATATATATATATATATATATATAACCATCCAACTATGGTGCTTTAATTCACTTGAATCCTAAAATATGACTTGCAAATAATATTCAGCCCAGCTTAGCTCCTCATAGATTATAATCAAATGAGCAGAGGAACAGCAAACAAAGATAATCCAAGGGCAGGCTCAGAAATCATTGACAGAGTTCATGTTGTGGCTGAACAGTGGACTACAACATATCTAATAGCCCTTATGAGAAGAAAGAAAACAATGGGAGAATCGCTACCACTATTTTTTGTGTGTGTTAGCACTATAGAAAGAAGCCACCATACTAAATCAACTTTTTTAATGCCAAAGCCTTCAGCCTGTGTGTACTATCAACAGACAAGATACCCTAAACAAGCATCTACTGGTTGCTTCACACTACAGTAGCTTCAAAATTCTGGTTGCAAGCACAATCCTTCGCTGACACAAGACTCAAAACTGAACTAACACAGAGTAATGGATGGTAAATAAATGAATACTCACATATACACACTTACTAACCTAAAGCTAGCTGATTGCCATACAGTCCAACATCAATATGAACGACTTCCTGATCCAGAAGATTAAAAAAAATAAAGGCTCTGTGTTTGTAGATCTGTCAGTGTGTGACAGAAGAAGGGAGCCTGACGTCCAGCTTCCCCATCATTTGAATATTATTGAAATGAGTCTTTGAAGTGGCTAATTACTGGGCAGTATGCTCCAGTCCTTTGAATTACACCTTCTGCGCCGGGTGTCTGTTGGGGGTCCCAAGGGGTGGTGGTATTGGTGAGAGGTGGTGTGGGGTTGTTGGGGGGGGGCAGTGAACAGCCGGCATGCAATACGTGAGAGGCCCCATGTCTGCACTATCAGTGGCATCAGACGGGAAAGAGGAAGGAGGCGGGTGGAGGTGGGGGTGGCGGCTGTGCGGCAGTTATGAGAACTGCAGTGTGTTGAAACAGTGAGTGACTGCAACACTGCACAACATCCCACAATCACACACAATCAGTCACACTGTCACTCTCTTTTCCTCTTTTTTTTTTTCTCACAGTTACATATACACAGCACCGCCACAACTGCACTCAGAACTTAACTTAGCTTTGCAGGTGCAAATAACTAATGTCACAACGCGCACAAAATAAGTTCTTTAAATTCTTATATGATCTGAGCTTTGATTAACCTTGATTGACTTTTTTTTCTCCATTCGCCGGTGCGGGATGGGTATGCTGCGCTCACACCTGCAGCGCTTTGCACCTATCCAGATGCCTCTGGCTCTACAGACCACGTGCTTTGACAAATATTTACACCGTGACAGAGTCTACTCTTTCACCAAGAGTCTATCTCTTGTCTGTTAACTAACTAACTAACTAACTAACTAACTGTGTCACTCTTTTTCACACACAAACGCACACACAGGTTTGTACACAAGCTTGACACGCTTGACAAAAAAGTGTTTAAAACAACATCAGCACACCAAACCAGATCAGGTGTTGCAGAACCTGGTAGACCAGACACTTGAGACTAGGAGCCCTTTAAACAAGAGAGCAAAGCAAGGGCTATTTAACAATGACACTGCAAAAAAGAAGAAGAAAAAAAGAATCAGAGAAACTAGAGGGAGGAGACAAAGCGTGTAAAGACACTAGTGGTGGTGAGGGGGTTAAGTTCAGCTTGTGAGTAGACAGCTGAACCCAAATCCCAGATACACAACACCCTCCCCATCCTCCCTCTTGTCCTCCTCCTTCTTCCCCCACCCCTTCCTTTGCTGCCGTGCCGAGCAGGAACATGAAGCAGAGATCCTGACAATATGAAGCCGGCTGAAAGCCTGAAGACCAGTGACCGCACACTTACGTGCTCCTAAACGTCCAGATGGGGCTGCCAGTCGGAGAGCATAAAGTAGAAGAGGAGACAGAGAGAAGCATGAGACTTGCTTGCCGGCACAGCAGCCCACAAGCAATCCGGCCTTGTTGGGGGGTTGTATTCCTTTTTATTCCTTCCAGTCCGTGCAGCGCACAGACAGAGCAAGCGCCGAAATACACATGCATGCGTTCACCCACGTACACCCAGCCAGCCACACACACACAACACACCTCCCCCCAGCACACACGTTTCTCATTCTCTTGCCTCTTCTTATGGCCGACGCTTTCTGTTCTCTCCTTTTTCCTTTCTCATTATCTCTGTCTGCTCCTCCCTTCCCTTTTTCAATATCCTCTTTCTTTCTCTCAGCTACACATGCAGTCGGCTTCTCTTCGCAGCCCCCACCTTCCCCCTTCTCTCTCTCTCTCTCTCTCTCTCTACCTCCCTCCCTCCCTTCATTGCCCTCCCTCTCGCGCAGCCTCTCCCTCCATCTCCTCTGCACACACTGAAGAGAGAGAGGCCATTATCTGAGCCACAGCGGGCACGTACGATGGAATGGAGGAGTGTGCAGTGAGCAGAAACAGAGAGAGCGGTGGGGGATAGTCGCCAGTAGTGGCAGCCTAGGAAACAGCACAGTGCAGCAGAGCTACTACCAATGAGAAAACCTCTCCCTGTCTCTTTCCACGCCCTCGAACACTACTTGCTCTGCATTAGATGATGTTACATATAAGGCTATGTTGTATGTTTTGTTTATCCACAAAAGCCCAGTACTGGCAATTTCGACTATAACAGATCTTCTCTGCTTTCGAGTGCAAAGGCGAACCGGCGGCTGCCAAGCGAGTACACAATCTCGACTCAGAACGGCATCAACAGGAAAAAGAAAAAGGAACGTCACGTTGCTTGTTTATGCCTTCTGCAAATGGCATCTGGTTTTCCTTTACGGAGATTGTGTTCAGTGTTTGAGCGTCTAGATTCGGCTCAGCCCTGGGCCAAAGGAGAAGCCATGGTTCTTCGATATCCATTTTCTTCCTCGGCTACAGTCACATCGCTGGTCCATTCCTGGTACGACACACACACACAAAAAAAACCTTCCATCTTAAATCTGTGCCTGATAGCAGATCCTTAAGCAGGGCTGCATGCACAAGAAAGAAGAAAGGTTGGTAGATGAAGTCGGAGCTTTCTTGCTGGCGGGTTTGCTGGCCCTTCCTCCAAAATCCAGAGGATACAGACGAGCTGGAAGGTTTCTCACTTCAGGAAACTGTGGGTCACTTGAGATACCGTCTTTCATCAAGACAATATAATGTCAACTCACTAACCTACAAGAGGGGCGATAGGGGGAAAAAATGGAAAAACGATGGTGACATGAATTTAACAGAGGCACAAGAGGTGCAAGATAACTACGCTAGGCAATGGAGAGGGAACAGCGGATGACACTTCGACATCAACAAGCAAGATTAGTAGGATGAAGAGAGGGGGGAATGAAGAAAGACACTGAGGAGAGGGAAGACAACAAGAGGGAAGTCTGTGGAGAAAACAGTCAAAAGAGTCGCTCAGTTATTCGTGTGACTGATTCTGTAACAGGAGGGAAGAAGATGGAGAGGAAGAAGACACAAACAGAAAGAGAATGGGCAGATTGTTGCCAAATGATGACAGCAACAGCAAATAATCAACCCATTACAGTTCGCTGTGGACTTTTCTCTCCTCTCCTGTCCACCAGCGTATGATAACATCCTCTTCTCTCTTCTCACCATTGTTGTGTCTTGGCGTCATTGCCATTATTATCATCATCAACGTCTTCGTGATTGCTGGATGTTTCCTCTCTCCCACTTGCTGGCTGACCGGCCTTATGGTGTCTCCTCTCTTCTCTCCAACATTGCTGGAGTTCTGGAGCAGATTTAACCAGGAGGAGGAGGGGGGAAAAACATGGCCGTCTCTCCCATGCAGATCGTCGTCAGCTCCTGCGTAGTATTTTTCTTTCATATTACTGAGCGTGTGCCGGCTACGCTGTGCAATGGCTGGATCTGGAACTTCAGTAGCCTTTCCCTGTTTCTCTGACTTTGGCTTTTCCTGTGTCTTTCTTGATCTCTCATTTTCTCAAAACTGCCTCTGCCTTCTTCTCCCGGTTTGCCTCTCTATTTTGTTTCCTGAGCCTTTCCCTCCTTCTAGCATAGCTTATTGCATTACAGTTCCAGCACTTTCTGACGCTCCCGCTCTCTGGCCCTGTAAATTGTACACTGTCTCTCTGTTGCCACACATATTCGTATATACACACACACAGATGAGCGTCAATCCCAAAGAGAAACAGCGCAGCCTAAGCTGTCTAAAGGAAGGAGAGGAGAAGTAGAGCATTAGGTCATGTGACCAGGGAGTGCCAATGAGCGAGAGGGAGAGCAGTGAGCAAGAGAGGTAGGAAACACATGTGGCGATGACGTAGCTGCATTGTCATCATCGTCGTCATCATCAGTGTCTCCCACCAGGACACTTGCCTCCACCACTGGGTGGACAGATGTGTCATCCGACACATGCCCACTATCTGCTATCACCAACACCACACACCAACGGACGCTCGAAAACATGCTCTTTCATTCAGCCCACTCACTAGTGCTTGCTCACGCCCCCGGCTGCAATGACGCTGCATTTCTAGCTCAAAGCTTGACTTAACCCCAGAATCACATGCACTCCATGCACAGTTCCTCATTTTAAAGAACTACTGAACACCACAAGACTTTTTCTATCCTTTAATAAAAACGGTATACCTTTCACACTTTACTTTGTCATGTAATACCATGCCAAAATAAATCATTTAAAAAAACGTCCGTCAGAGGAGACAGCGACAGACCAGCAGTCATCACAGCTCCATCTAATATAAACAGCGCTATAATTGAATGACATCACATGGCTTTCACCTCATTTAAATGAACGTCAAGAAGACAGAAACAAAAGCTGAGCATGTGATCTCGAGGAGAGTCCCGTACTTCAACTGAATACATTACCTGACTCAAGCGCATTCTGAGAAGATGAACTCTGTGTGACTGTCACCACGTACACGGCTGAGTAAAACAAAGAAGTACGATTCGACCAAAACATCAACGTAGAAGAAGGAACCTTTAAACCCATGTGTTTCCAACATATGATGCAAATGCTAAACAACACTGTACATATAGCATATGAGACATAATTTACTGTAAGTAGGTAGAACAAACTGAAACTCCTGATTCAGACACATGTGCTCAATGACTCAAAACCAGCAACACGAAGCAAGGGTCGTTTCAAGTGAAACTTTGCTCAGCATTACTTTAGTTGTGTTTGGTTATCTCTGACAAATGGAGATTCACCAGAGAATTTAGATAAGCAACACTGACAGAAACAGTCTGTTCTTGGCTTTAAGATGACTCTGTGTGATTAAAGTCACGCACAGAGGCAATGGCACGATGCTACCATTCAGGTTTGCCAGAATGGTAGCTGTCCTGACATCACCTCCTGAGCACAAAGGGTTACTTTTCAACTAGATATCACAACAACGTGACAGATTACACTATAACTGGAAGGCATTCAGTCTGTAGCCACGTCTTAGTTAATTTCTAATTCAACTGTGTTCACTTCACATGACACTAAGACGTCAAGACACTGAAAAAACATTCAAAGTCCCTTAACCTTTTAGTGGAAATGAAATGGAAAACATGAACTAGTATGTATGACACTTACGGTAAACCTGCTGTAACCCGGCATGTGGAGAGAAAGGAAGGCACAACAGAGATTCCAAATCTTGCATCGATCACTTCATCTCACTATCTAGTCCAATTATCGTCCATGTGAGTTGTTTCACGCCCTCGTCTCTCCCCTCTCCATCGCTCATTTCTCTGTCTCTTGCTCACTGTTTCTCAGCAGCACAGAGGAAAGGTCTTGTTTGTAGGAGGGATGACAGATAACAAAAGTCCATGCTCAGCAGTGTGTGTTGGGTTGACTTGCATGACTAAGACTGAGTCATTTTTGTCTTTTCTTCTCAGCAAAGTCCTGACATTAACCGAAACACACACCAAATCAAGCTTTTTCAACATTTCAGTAGTAGGAGGTTTGGGTGAGTGAATCTCATAAAAGCCAATAAAGAACAACGTATTCTTTTTTTAAACTACCATGGGTAAATAGTCTTTAGAAGAACTGATGTGATTTCACTTTTTCTGCACCTTCATCACCTCTCATGAGTGGGAGGATTTGTGCCATTTAGGGTAAAAAAAAAAACGCCATTAAACAACCCACATGAGCATTGCGGTCATGACATGAGGGTCCTTTCCCCTCCTCCCATCTCTTCCTGTCAGCTGACTCCACCTCCCTCCTCCACCGCTGCTCCCATCGACCTCCATACACCCCCACCCCCAACCCATATTGCCCTGCAGTCTAATGGCATCAAGGTCATTTGATCTGACACACTGTGTGACTCCCCCCCCTCTCTTTTAGCTCTCTGTCTCTTAATCGTTCACTTTCTTTCTCTCTTCCTGTCCCCCCAACACACACGCCTGTTTCCCATCACTTGCACACAGAGGCAGACACTAAAGACTCCTCTAAAGGCACACATTGGCAACAAATGCAGAGGCACACTTTAATGATTTCTTTCTCCGCACACATGCATGCTACTATGCATACAGTATTGGATTGTTCTCTGAGGGTCACTGGGTTTATTGGTGGGCAGGACAAAAAGCTGCAGAGCTGCACTGAACACATGCAGTATGCACACAGTTGAGAAACAACATGGGTTTGAGTTTCAGCCTTGTTAAACAAATAAGACTTATATCTTGCTGAAAACCCTTATATTTATTATTAGGATATGATTTTAAAAAAGGGTTGCACATATGCAGAGGGTGTATGTATCTGTGTATGAACTGTATCTTTCCATTCCATGTCTATAATGAGGAACAGATTGTTAACATGCTGTTCATATTTAAGGCAGCACCTTGTTATTTCATCTTTGCATCTGTCTATTTGGCCGGTTTTCTCTCTTTGTCTTTGTTTTCATTGGTATCTGCCCCCACCCACGACACGCTCCAAGGCAGGATGGTGTTAGGTTCAGGGTGTGTTTGGGTGTAGATCGTAGTACTGAGTGTAGGGTATCCAGTCTGAGTCATACCTCCTCATACCTCCTGACTTTCGGCACGTGCAAGTCGGCACGAATAGCCCAGCTGGGGAAGGCCTACACCCCCCCCACAGCCACTCTTCACAAAGAGAAAGGGAGGAGTGGTTTAGGAGGGAGGAGAGAAAAAAGGTGGTGATGGGTGGGGGGGCTGTTGGGCAGGGTGGAGCCGCTAAAAAATAATGAGGAGGAGGAGGAAGAAGAGTGGTGCGCTGTTTTTTAAGAGGCAGCTCTTTGTGCTTGAGGTTTGGGACATGAAAAGAAGGAGAGGGATGTAATCAATAGAATATGTTGGGTCTGAGACAAAGAGAGTGGACAACAGACAGAAGGAAATGGAGGGAAAACAAGGGAGTTAAAATGGTTCAAAAACCTTAAAGGAACACTGTGTACTACTACCTGCCAGGCTAATGTGTGCCAAGTCATGAAAAAGAGCTGAGCAGTGAGATCTCACAGAACAATGATGTAATCATTAACAACATTTTGAGGATTCTTCAGGTGAAACACATCACAGCCTGAGTGACTATGTGTTGAGTTTTTGGAGACAGTATTAGAAGGGTTAAATGAGACAATGCTCAGACTTGAAAAACAGAGAGAAAGCAAGAGAAACCTTCCTGAGCTCTGCACAGTGGCTGGTTGCCAGCCTTGTCTCTCTCAGGACTTGGGCTAAGATTAGCTTCCCATATGTTCAAGTCAGGCGTAGCCGGGCTTAAAGGGCCAGTACTCGACTGTGCACTATGAAGTCATGTAGCCACTAAATCATCCAGATTTACAATCGAGGTCAAAATGTATTTGTAATCATCTAAATAAAAGGCAGGTTCCCAGAAGATGGTGGCTGGGTGATGTTTTGCCCTTTTAATGTGAGGTTTTTGTGGGAGTTCATGCCAGGTATTTCTGAGCTACCACTGGTTTTATGCCTTCCTTTTATATTATAAACATTCCAAACCTCCACCATTTTTTTTAGCCTCCACTGAATTCATATTAATATACCTCTGTTGTTTCAGAAATCAATATTTTCATGTGCGTGTTCCAATAGTGTGTGATGAAAACTCCAACAGCTGTGGCGCTGTGTTACATAAAACCTGGCAGCATCAGGCAGCAGTGGGATTCAGGATTGTATAAATCGTGTTGCCCAGTGGGAGCAGCAGAGCAGCCACCAGAGAGGTGAGAGTTAAAGAGCTTGAGCAACAGCTGAGGGCTCCTCCCCCTTCTCCCTCCATTCATTTTTTATTAACTGCGGCACCAGGCGGCTGACAACCACCCTCCGACATCAAACACAGATACCACCAATGATGCCAACGAGCCACCAACCACAACTCCTCGTGCCGTGCGGGGTATTGATCCAGCCCAGGAGTCAGTCCAGCCGTGTTCACTGTCTGTTACATGCAGGACTATAAGCAGTGTAGCGGGACAGACAGCGCAGAGATGAACATCTGCTAATTGCCGTTAATTAGAGAAGAAACATGACAACAGTGCATCAAGTTCTTAATGATCGCATGCACGTGAGGCAAGTGTTGGTGAATATATAAATTAAAATGTCACATGAAATCCCATGAGTCTTTATAGGATGTGCTGTCTTCATGTCCCTGAGGTGTCTTTGATTAAATCATTCTATTACAACCATTAAAGGAAGTGATTCACTGCAGATAAAGGAGTTGTTCAGTAGCTGGTAGTACCCGACTCTTTCCTGGGTTTGTATGCATGGCTGTAGTCCAGGTTAAATGATAATCAGTCACCTAATTAACTGCAGACAATGTTTGATAAGCCTTGAGCCTAATTTATCCATCAAAAATCTGTAAAGATAATTCATCTTGGTTTATATTTCTGGCCATGTTGTAGTCATGATTGTTCACACAACACCAAACGTATAGCATCCAAGTGAAAGTGGTCTAAAAAAATAATACTTTTAACAACCTGTTAGAGATCTCAAAATACCTTTTAGACAACATGTCTTCACGATTAAAGCACAAGTCTCTTCTTGAGAGCCAAAACCATGACTACTGGTTTAACTATAACTGTCTAATGTAAGTCACAGTTTACTCATATTTTAATAAACCATTAGATCACCAGTTGCGTGTCACCACACGTGGGAAACAAAGATGCAGTTCTTTACTGATTGAGTGGAAACCTTACAGAGCAGTAAATACATCGAAAGCCAACGCTCAGTGGAAGAGGTGATGTCAAACCCTCCACTTCCTGAGACTGTACTATATACAAAACCACTTACTACACGAAGACACACACATACACACACATGTGGTGCCGGCTAGCTGGTCATGTGACCAACCTTGGATGCCGGACTTGAGCTAAAATTAAAGCAATGATGTCATCAGACATTCAGTGTTGCCACGGAAACTAGGTCAGTGTTAACCCTTCGAGGACGAGGCTTGGGGATTCCACGCGAGGCTAAACATATGATTAACAAACGTTCCATCTGCTGTCACGCACTCGGTAGTTTGAGTGTTTTCTACTCTGCTTTTTTACTCTTTCCCACCGGCGTGCTGTGTGAAGATAATCTCATGTATAAAGAGGATATCCTGTGTATGGGCGTGGAAAAAAAAAATCACGCGAGCGCAGTCTGTCTGGCTTGTAACCTGTTGTGGTAAGCGCTTGATTTAGTTCTGCTTCCTTAACAACTAAAAGAACTACTAAACAGACTGAAAGAAACCATTCTACGTGTCTATTAGCACAAAATCTTTTTCATGTCCAACATCTTGTTGTTCGGGCCCTAGAATACTTGATGATACTGTATAACTACTCATTTAAATTGTCAATTATAGTGCCCCGAGGTTGTTGGGTGTAGACTGTCTTTGTGTAATCAGGGACACGTTTGACAAGGACACAGACCTTGACGAAAACAACACTCCACCAAGGACACACACACAGTAACCATGAATGTCTACAAACAGGAGCTGAGGAAATGTGTTAAACACAGTCAACAGTTCAATTTATGTTTTTTCCTCTGCAAACCAGATGGTCATGTATACCTTGTAGAGAAAGAGAGAGATTAGAGCAGGCTTAGAGTTAAGCTCGAGCATGTTAGTAGTAACCGAGCTAAACCCATTCATGACATTTGAAACTGATTTACTAACCTATATTTCATATGACCTGGGTGATGCAGTTGAGTGTATCTGCCGGCATAAATGTCCTCGAGTCATATCCTAGCACTTCCATGTGTCTAGGTTTACAACACTGAAATCACTATGCATCCAATGGCAATCAAAGATTTATTTCGTCTACTTGGAGAGGACATCACAAGATTCTACCAACGACGTCAGTTTGTTTGGTGCTCAGTAAATCCTTGCTCTATGAAGTCGCTTCCGCTTCCACATAAACACACAAGCGTGCCCCGACTCGGCAAGCTGTAGAAAAGCAGCTCTCAGCGGCCACAGGTTACTACGCCCGACAATCAAACACGTACGCATGCGTGACCCACTAACTTTTACTCCCTTTACCTCATTTGACTCCAGAACCAAGGAGAAGAAGGACGGCCCCCCTGGCTCCTGAGCCAGCGTGTAGAGTTCCTCCTCCCTCCTCCTCTCCCTGGTCTCTTGTAACTACACATGCCTGGCTCTGGCACCAATCAGCGGGCAGCGTGGGACGCTTTAAACTGAGGACGCCGCCACTTCATCACTGAGGCGCTCAGCACACCGCGGCTTGGAGATAAAGCCGAAGTAGCTGATTTAGCTTCCCGAGGAGGGCAACTCGTAAGGGAGGACAGGCGACTAAAGGAGTCTAATGCACTTTTATTCCACCCCATGTTGATATCAGGGCTAATATAATGAACTTATGTATTCGCCGGAGAGTGAAGCCCATAGTCAAATGACATCCCAGCAACACAGTGGTGACAGTCGCAGCTTTTTCTGCATAATAGGTATCAATAGTTAAACCCAAATACATGCACACACATACACAGGAAAACCGAGCATAGGCCACATTTGTAGACATGCACGTGTGAACAGTCACATAGAATGAGTAGAGGAACCAGTTCCTTGACTAACCACTACATTTACACCTCATAGGAGCCTCACAGCACTGACGAACAGCTGAGAATCAAAGCAACATAGACAGACATTACACAGAGATGACAGAGATGACACATGTGCACAGAAACTGCACAGAAACACAATCTCTTACCTCAGCTGCCAGTTCAGAGTCTCCCAAGCAGCCTCGACTGTTGTCTTCAAAATATTCCACCTTTACAGCCATTCAAGAGAACAAGAGAAGGGGGGAGTGAGAAGGAAACAGAGAGAGATGGGAGGGGGAGAGAATAACAATCAATAGAATAATGCGACAAGGGCCTGCTCAAAAAGACTTGTCATTAAGGACAGGAGGACCACCAGGTACAACATGCATGCTCTTTCAAACACCGTCCCCTTATCATTCCTGTCATCCTCAGCCATCATCAAAAAGCAGCAGCGCACACAAATCTCTTTGATTTGTGCTCAAACAGTGAGCCGGCACTTCCCTCTACTGCCGGGACAGAGAATAAGAGACAGCAAAGCAAGATTCAATTTCAATTATAGAATTATGTAATGTCTGTATCCTGACCTGGCACAGCCTCCCTAATATATGCATTAGACAAAGTCTGCATAACCCAGCTTTTTGTCAGGGTCAATTGGCATAAATGTACACACAAGTGTTAGTGGATAGGTTAGCTGAAAGTAAGGTGGAATGGATGGAAATGGTTCACCAGAGCAGGGTTGATGTTTTAAAAGAAAAGCATCTTCTTATGTGGCACAGCATGTCCCCCTTGTCTATTTGGCATTGGCTGTCTCAATGTTAAATGATGTGTTTTGTCTCGAGCTGTTCCCCCAGTCCCGCCAACCCCCTCCCTCCTCCACCCACCTATCAATCCTAAAATAGTCTGTAGTGATGAATATTTACCCTCCAAGCCTCTGAGCTGCCTTGGTTTGTACTCCTCCGTCCGCTGGCCGTATCCCCATCAGAAGGATCGGGCTCCCTCTCGTCCTCACCTCTATCCCTCTATCCCTTTCTTCTCTCTCGCTCACTCTTTCTCTCTCTCTACCTCTCCACTCTTCTTTCTCGGTCTCTCTTTCTCTCGTCTGTGTTCCAGCAGCCCATTCAGGAAGCCATCTTGTGTTTTTAATCTGGTTTTACATGAGCCCTCGTACGCACGTTCTCTCTCTCTCTCTCCCTGTCGCTTGCTCTCTTGCTTTACCCCCTCCCTCTCTCTCTCTCTCTCTCTCTCTCTCTCTCTCTCTCTCTCGCTTGCTTGGTCGCTCTCTCTCCTGCTAGTATGCCAATAGGTCTACCACACACACGCTCACACACACACATACACAGGCACACACACACACACTATTATCGCTATCACTTCTTCCTCACCCTTGTTCAGTTTTTTTTTCTCTTCTCCTTCTATGTACATGATGTGAATGCCCCCTCAACAACCCCCCACCCCCACCTCCTCTCTCTCTTTAAACATACACACTCGTGAACAAATGTACACACACACACACACATATACAGAGCTTGCCGGAGAGACGTCACGCTAGAGATAGCACACAAAGGCAGTCCGTCCACCAATCAGAGGCCAGGCTGGGCTCTGCTGCTAGGGTGAAACTGAAGGAGAGCGGGTGAGGGTGGTGAGAGAGAGAGAGACAGAGAGAGGGAGGGAGAGAGAGAGAGAGAGAAGAAGAAGAAAAATTGGAGCTAGTAAAAAGAGGTTAAAATAAAAAGTGTCTGTGTCTGCGTGTGTCTTAGTGTGTGTGTGTGTGAGCAGCGCCATAAAATAGAGGCTGACATAAAGAGACTAAGTGGAGGTGGACGGGAGGTGTGTGTGTGTGTGTGTGTGTGTGTGTGTGTGTGTGTGTGTAGGGGGGGGGGGGGGGGATGGGTCCTCTCTATGCCTGTCAATTATCTCCTCGAACTCGCCTTCCCTAAACAATGCCTCTGGTATGTGGTATCGCTGAGCACCATCTGTGTCAGGGCTGCCTGCAATATCTGGACTGGACTGCACAGCACACACACACACACACACACACACACACACACACACACACTAAATCACACACAGACCACCCTCTCCAGCAAGCTCGCTGCCCCATCCCCTCACACACACACACACACACACACACACATACAGCCCACCCCCTCTCCGACTGGCAAAATCCACAATTACACAGCAAAGTCCAACATGCTGACTCAAAGCAAGCGAAGACACTGAAAATGAGCACAGCGCCGCTGATACTGTGCGATTTCATGAAAGAGATGCACATCAAAGTGCCATAAGCCAAGCTGTCATGTCCTCACAAGATCACACATCATCAGCTATGATCGTGTTCACGTGTATGAATAAGTGATTTGCGCAGCATACAGGTGTAAACAGTACCTAAGCAGCCGGGGGCTTGCGATCGCTTTTCTGCGCGAGAATGACATACCAAGCATATTTTGGTAGCCTGCATAATGTTTACATCCTGAGTGCAAAGGATTTTCTCCAGCTTGTACCTTTTTCAACCAGACATCAGTGCACGTTCTTGCCCAAGTGCTGAACATAACCACAAAAGCCAAAGGGAAATGGTTTTGTCCAAATCAGCAACCGGGTACTGCTGCCTCGACGCATTTCTCTTTTTTAATGAAGCCCTCTTAAAAAAAATTGTCTCTGATCGGCTTTTGTGAAATGGGAAGTTTCAGATATGAGCAAAGAGGTGCAAGAGTGAAAAGAGCTGCTGAATTAGTAACCGCCGGAAGACGAGGCGAAGTCAGCGAAAGTTCACGCAGGCTGGCGAAGACAGGCAGGCGGATTGAAGCGAAATGGACAGACAAGCGAGAGAGAGGCAGAGACAGAGACACAGAAACAGAGGGAGAATCGAAAGGAGAGAGGGGAGCTGAAGTGTGGCGTGGTGAGGCGAGGCAGCCACACAGTGACACAGCGTTTGTAGTGTCTGTCTGACGCTCTCCTATGGCATGGGAAATCCCCTCTGCTGACGTCAGACGAGCCACGTGTGTGTAAGTGTGTGTGTGTGTGTGTGTGTGTTTACGTGTGAGCACAGGCGTGTTTGTGGTAAGCCGGACAGCGAGAGAGAGGCTTCAGTGTGTTCGTTACAGGTGGCCGGGGTCGTAGTAGTCGTAGCATATTTATATTTATGTCGTCATAGTAGCACTATTGTCGTAGGACAAGTAGTTATGATATTAGAACAGGTGGTGGAATAAATAATACAAGTTTAAGTAATGAATCTAACGCTAATTGTTGGAATAAAAGTAGTAGTATAACAATAGAGAAAGCCAATAGAGAGGTAGAGCAAGATTAAAAATAATAGTGATAGTAGAGGAACTGATACAGTCCTCTGTTACATCCTTATCTCACAGATTTAGCTGCTAGCAGCACCTGTCACAGGGGCTTGATCGAATAATCTACAGTGTCTGTGCAAGACCCTAAAGAAGAATCAGGAGAAACATAATCCGGCACATCTCTCATCGATCAAACCTTCCCTCCTCTTTCAAACTTCAACGGGCACCTGACAATCACTGACAACAAAATCAGACACAGAAGCTAATCCTATCTACTCGTAGACAGCGTCATAATCCTGACGTACACGTGTCTGCATTAGATCTATTTACCAACATCCTGTCTGATGCTGTTGTCTGCTCACATTTAAGAAGAGCTCAGAGTCTGCAAACCTGCAGACATGTAACAAAAACACACTCGCTGCACACAGACACAGAGAAGGGAGGCTCATTACAGACGTTCTGATAGCGCGCTGTAAACATTTGCAATTTGTTGCAAAGGAAGAATACAGGAAGAGGAAGAAGATGAGGTTGCTGGGGTAGTTTGCCTGAAACTAGACTAATTAGTCTAATGAATGGTATTGATTAAGCTAGTTTATCCCACCCTTTATCCTGACAAAAGCACTGCACTCCTCTATTTCACACACATGAACCTGTCTCAAGGGGTGTAACTGGAAAGAATACTGTAATCCACACATTATTGACTGTGTGGAATCTTAACCAAGCTATCAGGTAAGCAAAAGTTATGTGAAAGTAAAGGTTCATGGGTAAAGCACATATTTCATGTACACATTTGGTCTGATGAAGGAAACTGGTTAGTGGTGTGTATTCTGAACAGTCAGACGTTAAAACTACTGCCTAAATTCACATTGTACAACGGTGAGCTGCAGAGAGCAGGTGTCACAAAAGAAGATGGAGGATTTGGTTGCCAGGCAATAAGGGACTCAGCTGCTATATCCATGCCGAGGTCAGAGGGCAGAGATGGAGGGATTGTGGAGGAGGGATACTGACTGATTGATGGACAGACACTTTGTTTAAAAGCTGTGTATGGAGAAACGCTACACCAACTGCACATCTTCTGATGCTCCAACTCACTACACTCACTGTTGTCAGAGACAGCGGACCAATGAAGATGTACAGTACAGAACAGTATTGACAGTGTAAGAGGCAGAGTGAGGCCACAAAGAGGCTTGGCCTGGCTATGGTCTGGGAGAATATCCATTATGCAAGCCAGACAACATAACTGGCCAGTGTTGGGATCTAAGATAATTAATAAATATGACAGCATGACTAGACAGATCTAGTGAAACGTACTGATTGAAAATTTGGTCCCTTTTTTCCCCATGTTACATTTACATTGTGGTTACTTATCTGACATACACAGAGCAACTTGTAATGACTGAAACGGTGTGTTGTTCCAATATTACAAGCATGCAACTGTTTATCAGACTAAGAGTCTGCAGCCACGACAACAAAATGCTGAAGCAAATTGTTGCAGACTAAGGTCGATTGTTTATTTTCTGACCTCAGCTGGACAATAATAAGTTAATAAATAATAAGTTACAATGAATCTCTCTTGCATTGAATTGTGGAAAAACATTAGGCAGGGAAAGGAAACATCTTTTGGCCAACCAATGTTACTTTTGTTTGGCAATATGGTAGAGGGAGGCAGAGGGAGGCAGAGATCAGCAGCAAGTGATAAAAAAAACTATTTCGAAAGCAAACGTGGCCTAGGTAATGGAGTTAACGGTAACGCTAATAAATATGACAGCTAGTTGAGTAGCAATTACATATAATTCCTCGACTTCAGTCGCAAATGATATTGAAAATATTATTTTTGAAGGCTCCTTTTTTAATACAAAAGGGAGTTCAGATTAATCTGCTGCTACTGCTTATATTCTCAAGTTTCTATGTTAATGCACATGCCTACTTTTTTCATTGAGAATTGTTGACAGGTGCAGTGTAATCAAACTGTGAGGAGACTGAAGACTCCCAAGACTATTTGGCAAAACAAAAGATGTGTAAAGTGAGTTTTTATTATCATGATGTGTTATTGTGTGTGAGTGTGAAGAGCTCTTCCATTGTACAATAGTCTAAGAGGTATGAGCAAGTTCTTTGAGTCTTTTTGCATGTTTTGGGTCATAAAAAAGTAACATTAGCTCATTTTGTCCCACAGTTATTTTTTGTTGGTTTAATACTGAACTGTGTTCCTGTAACAAGACCCCCACTTTAGAAACCTCTTAGCCATTAGGACAGGACAGGTCTCTACAATGCTGATGGAAAACCTGATTCCCTGTTTGTGACCCTACTCTTCAAACATGTGTAGTGGTGAGGTGTTGCATATTCATTTGTTTAAATAGCTTGGATGTATATATATATATATATATAGTTGGTTAATTTGGGAAAACAGCGGTGTTGTGCTCTGCTAACCCTTGCAGTAGCAGTAAGTGTTCCTTCCTTGGCCATGCTTCAGGAGCCTAGTCTGGTTTTTCTCCTTCTCCCTCCAACACTGCTGACCATTAGCTGCATCTTCCTGTCCTCCCTGACTTCACAGCCCATCCCCCCCTCGTTTAAGATGCTGATGCACGAACAAACACACAGAGCCACACACGCACACACACGCGTGGACTTCCATTAACACACAAGTGCACACTTTAAAAACATTCACTCTTTCTCTTTCTTCACACTCACTCACTCACACACACACACACACACACACACACACACACACACACACACACACACACACACCCATCCACCCACTCATACACACCCGCACACACACACACAAATACAAAATGCCTAAGGTTAACCCCCACCCCTTATCCAAGGCCTCAGAGGTCAAAGGACAAAGCCCCGGCAACTGAAGGAATTCTCCACTGCTGCTGTTTGGTAGCCTCTGAGCCAGGCAAACACACACACACTGTCCACTCAGTCTGCTAAAACAAACCAAAACCTTTTCACTCTTGAGGAAAATATTTAAGTAGAATGTGAGACAGCATCTATAACCACAATGATTTTTTGAAAATTACCCATCTGAATCCTCAGCACACACACACAATAAGCATTCATACTCTATTTATAACTTCAATAACTATATCTAAGGTTGATTTAAGTGGTTGTACATTTCTGATTTCTTTTTAACCAATAAATTGTCTCAATCACTTTACTAGTACAAGTAGTGTCAGGCAATTTTATCAACTTTTCCAGGATGCAAACTGTAACTGTCTCCGTAAAAAATGACTACAAATCACTAAAAGGTTGTTCTCTTTATCTTTTTCATAGTTTTAGTAGTTGTATTATAACCAGATCTTTTAATCACATTTGTAAAGCACACAACATTGCATCGTTGTATGAAGTGAGCTCTATAAATATATTTGAGTTGACACGTCCCTCTATATATATATATTATATATAGTATAGAGATATATGTATATATATATAGGGACGTGCAACTTACTAGTCCTCCTAATCCAGCCTGAGGAGATGCAGGTCAAGGCTTGACAGAAAAGGAATGCCAATGGTAGCACCGGCAGCTACAAAGCTTAAAGCTATTTGTCTGAATGGACACCTCAAACAAGAAGCTGTGATGCCTGTAATGGTCTATAATGAAAGCACTGCAGCAAGTGGGTGGATGGATACACTCCCTGCTCTCATTTAGTCTTCTGCTAGAATATTGTGAGCATGGTGCCACAATGCCACAACGACTCAATATTCAATAATAATTCAGTAAACTTCCAACATTACCTGCCCCATCATCAGCGTTATTGATTTCTCTCTACATTCATCAGTCATTGCTTACCAGACAGATGTAAGAACAAATTTTAAGTTGACATTTGTCTTTTGGGTCATTTGTCCAGGGTGTCTTCCTACTTTTTAATCTATGAATGCTCACATGTAAGTAACAAACATGCCTTTTTTCACAAAAACAGACATGCTGAGCCTGAGACTAATATGTTTCCAATAGCCTTGATTACTGAAATTTGTGAATTGAATCTACCATTAAAAACATGGACTATTTTCAACTCCAACGATCTACCTTGAAACATAAATACCATTGATATACTCACACAGTATTCCCATAAACAATAAATGTAATATTATTAGACAATAAACATATCTGTACCTCGTTCACCTCCCACTCGCTCCGTCTCTTCTTCAGCTGGACACATTTGCGCAGCTTGCAGATCTGCTTGCCCGTCTTGCGGTTCAGACAGTTCACACAGGTACCGCAGTTCTCTTTGCGGAGGCAGGGAGTGCAGGCACCACATTTCTTCCTCCTTTTTTTCTGGAGGTCAGAAGTGGCGTCAAGGGAAGCATCGAAGGGAGACAGAGAGAAGAGCCCTGCTTGCTGGTGTTCAGTCTCAATATATTTGCTCAGAGGAGACGTTGTCTCTAAGGGTTTCCTATGCAAGCGGAAAGACTGAGCCTCCTCCATGTCCATGGAAAATTCAGAAATGTCCTCAGGTGGTGGAGCAGGTGCTGCCTTTGGTCTGGGCATGGTGACAGTCTTGCCTTATGCCTATTCTGAATAATCACAGTTAAGTTTAAAAATTAGAGTCAAAATCAACACCACCCAAATGTATCATGAATGTCTGGCTGCACTCACTGTAGCTTTCACTGGTCCTAACAACAGTTGGGAGGTAGATAACTTGCCTTGGATCAGTCTTTGCTGTTGACTTGTCTATCTAGATGCTAACGACACTGGACATCCAGGGACAACTTATTTACTATATCGTGTTCTTGGTCACCCAGGTGGCCTTGGAGAATGGTGGTAATATTCAGTATGGTGTCCATCCCTCCCAACTAACCCGATGGATGGCTGGCGGTCCACCACAGTCTGGCCAGCATAGCTGAAGCCTGGGGAGTCATGGCACTGTCTTCCCAGCCTGGGCAAAGTCTGGAAGTGTACAGAGACAGAACAGACAACAGAAGGACAAGACAAAACATTCAAAATTAATGATAGGACACTAAAGAAATCAATACAGGTATTGGTACCCATAGGGTATCCATGTCGGTGGGAGTCTGGGAGTGTCTGTGATACACTTCACCTTAGGAAATGAGAAACAAACTTGCACTGTAGCCTACATGTCATGGGCAGAGAGCACATTGTTAGGGGTACTGAAGACTTTCTACTAAGAAGAATTTTAAATATTAAGGGTTGAGGTGGGGTGGGACAGATACATTTCTCCACTATAGGCCTTGGGGTAAGCATGTTCTTTTGTTAAAAATGTCTAACTAAGAAAGACAAATAAAATAAGATGCAATTATATCAGAGGTTCTTCCAGGATGTAACCTACACATACAGGTTGATCCTACACACCAGAGCATGCTTTAATCAAGTTGTAGAACTAAGAAAACTGAATAGTTTATTGTATTACATATATCACTTATCAGATTAACAAAATATGATCTTATTAGTGACTTTACAACCGTCCATGTACTTAAATAGTTAATAGATGATTTCCCTATGTAGGAGTTCAGTCTGTCACCCCTGATTGCTGTCTGCATTATGTCTGGTTTCCAAACACAGCTGTCGGTGCCGTGCATCCAGTTGGTTCATAGCCACACGAGCCTACGTGAGCAGTGTGATAAGATAGTGTGTTGTAATGGCAGACCCCACATGGACGGGGGGCTTATGTCTCCCTGAATGAAAGACGGGGGTTGATAAGTTGATGCCAGGGACAGTGCTTTTTGTCTTGTGGTCACACGCTCCAGTCAACCGTCAATAAAGTGAATTGTGTTGAAAAAGCCCACTGTTTCTCTGCTACTGACTGGTTTCACAGCCTGCACTGAACATGTTTTTAGATAGTTAACAGCAATGCAGTGCAAAGTAAAAGCCACCTAAATTCAATTTACTATAAAATATGTAGGCAACTTTAATTTAACATCACCCAGTGGGCTTCTCCTTTGATATAGACTGAAAATGTTAAAAACCATATAGCAATGGTAGATCCTTTAAGGCGGGAAAGTCAGTAATTGGCTTTTATCCCAACAGAATTAATGTTTGTGGTTGTTTTGCTTTCTGGCCATCAGCATAACACAGGCTGCAACTTTGTAAAAAAAATAAATAAAAAGACTTAACAACTTACTAAGTCAATAAAAAAAAATCCAGTGTTGAAATGCAACAATTCAACCATCTAAATGTATACCCAAAACGTAAAATTAAACATTTAGCTTGTTTGTAGCTTTGCTTAGGACAAACACCTTACCATATGGAGAGCCATGGTGTATCTTATTTGACGTTACTCTGTGTGAAGTTCACACTAGTAGTTTTTACAGTTAGTTATATACATGAACAAAGACTCAACCACATCATAATGACTCAAATGTGTCCAACCCAAATTTTGTAATTCCCTCCATTACTTGGCTAAACATCAATGCCCTTAATGCAGTGTGACATTAGACAATGACTAACCAATGATAATGTTATGGTAGTTTAATGAGCTTATTAATTGTATATTAATGGGTATATCTTTGAAAAACCCAGATTCTGTTGAGTATTTACAGGAAACGGCATTGCTTAGCAACAGCGCGGTTCGCACGCGGTTTAATCAGCACTTTTGTCGCGGGGACGTCGTCGGCTCTGTTGTTACTGTATGTGCACGTGGTTACCGACAGGGAAACATCCCTAAGGGGAGCCCGGGTCAGCCCACACCGATCAAAGGCACCAGCAGATAAAAACTAACTTCCTTAGATTTACATTAAGATAATGGTCATTATCTACAGCGGGATACACACAGCACATCAGCGCTGTGAGTGGATAATTGCTCGAGGTGACAAAAACAGCACTTTCACCCAGCGGCGGGAACACATTTTGATTGACATCCACACGACACGATAACTAATAAAAGTTAGATGGAGTTAACTTGTGAATTATGTCATGTATACTATAATTCCACACAACTTCCAGTTGTTTGGTATATAAACTATATAAACTAACAAAATAATGCAGCTCAGAAGTTTTTGTTATAGTCCTGCAGACAAACAAGTGAGTTATGCATATGTAAATTGAACAAATTTGCACAGACAAAAGAACATTCATAATATCATCAATAAAAAGATGCGACCTACCACCCGCGATGAACTGGGCTTTAAATGGCTCGTTATTCCTTTTTTACTTCAGCCTTTCAAGACTTTCGCAAAATGAAAAGAAATCAAATTAAAGCGAACAAAAGTCGTTAGAGAGCCTCGTAAAATAATCCGAGAGCTAAAAATGGACCTAGAACAAACTTTTTTCACTTAAATAAAGTCAAGTCAAAAAGGGGAGACGGAGAAATAAGTTCGAGCGCGATGGCGAATCTCTGACTTAAAGCTGCCGTCTGGTCGATGGTGCAGGAGGAGAGAGGGGGGGGGGGGAGAGAGAGAGAGAGAGGTTGCATCTTTTGGAAGGGTTAAAGTCCTCAGGAAATTATGGAGTGGAGTCCAACCAGCTGGAGCAAGGGGTGGGGGGGCAATGGGGATGTGGAGGTTAAAAGTGGCCTTTGTGATGCCGAGTTCCAGAACATGGTCTGAAGCTGTCCTCAGGATGCTGTCATGACACCTTAATAGATAACTTTAATGTCAGAGAGCAGATTAGAGTGGTTTCCTGTGATGTCATGAGTGGCTTTTTAAACCAGATGTTATGACATCATGATGTCTGAATCCCTGTCTCCCTCCCTGGACAAATTTGGCCAGCTCTGTTCAGAAGGTGAGCAGTTAGGGCTAATATTATGAGTTAAGTAGATGGTGGCGAGGTTCAAATCCCTTCATGAAAAAAATAGTACCTGGTAAGAAACCTGGCAGTAAAAAAGTAACTGTTAGGCCTTTTGAAAAAAATAAAAAATAAAAAAAAACCAGCAGTGAAAAGCTCAGGTGGATGACATCTGAAAATATATAGCATATAGTTATACTAGCAGAGTCAGCTATTGATCCTTTATGGACCCCAAAGTACTGCATATAAGCAGCATTAGATATTATTATTGCAAATATAATCAGATACAGAAACTCCAAGGACTCTGTTCATAATAACATTTGATGCTGATTCAGTTGAATGCAGCTGCTGTATACTGAATATGAAATTAAGAGTCAGAACAGAATAGAAACAACTTTTGTGGTTTCACTCTTCCCATAATCACGACGGCACAATACAGACTTTATAATGCTGCATCATATCAGTGCACCCTGTGCATCTGTTAATGGTTCTGACGTAAAAAAAAAAAAAAAAAACGTTTGTGCATGAATCTGTGTGCATCTGACCATGTACGGGTACTAACAATTTACATATCAACACTGACAACTGAAATGAAGTAATCATTCCCAAAGGTCTTTACAATATAGCATAGAGCATAAAACATATTCAATAATTAATGTTAGCACTCAGTTATAACACATCAAATCTTTATTTTTTACACCATTAGAACACTCCATTGGAGGCTGTTTAACAAACACACACACAAAATGCAAACCTTCAACATTTATTCTGAGGTACCTGGCCATTAAACCATAATAGGAAATTTCTATTTTGATTTGCTAAATAGATCTTAAGATGCACATTAACCAGCTGTTCTGACTGTAAGGGTTGTGTGTCATTTTAGATCACAGTACTTAGCACCAAATTGACGAGATCAAAACATTTTATCTTGGCCGTGTGTTTCTATATGCTGAGAACAAAATCTGGGAAATAGATCATAGATCCTCAAAGTGAAAATAGGTCATATTGTTTGGTCAAAATATGGCTGAATAATAAGCTTCTGTAGAGTTCAAGCTTTGAAGAATTGACAGTATGCAGAAATGGGAAACGTTGTACACGAGACAATGGGTCCTTTGTTTTGTTTAATAAATAATATTGAAAGTTGAATAAAAACAGATGAATATGTACTTGAAAAATTTCTTCATTGCAATAAACAAGTTCTCTAACTTTACATCCATTTCACTTGCATCAAAATGAAATGTTAGTACCAGCAGATGTGAAAGTGCATGATTGAGGACGGCTCCAGTGTCACATTCTCATATGTCAGTGTGCTGACTCCAGTGCTGCAGACAAAACCATCAAATCATTGCAACGAAGACGAGAGCGTGAGAACAGACCAAACAGAAGCACACAGAAGAAATGCTGGAAAAGGAATCAGAAGAACAGGGGGGAGAAGAAGGATAAGAAATAGTGCTATCCATTTTCATTGGTAGGTTGCAATGAGGACTTGTTCCTAAAGATCAGAGAAAAGTAACACAGGCCTGTATACACTGTTACAGCAGATCCACCAAAATACTGAATATCTGTCATTATGTACAGCTCATGCTATATCAATTTATTATTAAGGAAACTATTGTCTATTGGTTCACTGCTCTCTTGTGTAAAAACCTGCACATATCTATGCAGATGTGGAAAGGTGGATGACAGATTACATTTGAACTCAATACCTGCAGCTGAACAGCATCAGGTTGTGGCCTGTTTGGTAAAGATTTATGTCTTAACATGATGGAACCTGAATGGATACAAACTAGCCGTTTGGGTTTGTTTTGTCCTCAGGATTAAAGTTATCAATAGAAATGCTGTTAACAGTATATATCAGGAGTATATTACATATACACATCAGGATCTGTTGGGTTTGTGCCTGCGATGGACTGGGATGGACAGACATTTCCATCTCTGTCCATCGCTTGGAATGCCTGTCTATCTCAGTCCATCCATGTTTTTTTTATGCTTTGTTCACACTGCAGTTTAGTGGATGTTTGATGTGTATGCTTAAACAGAGGTTTATATGTGCAATGGTCCATTCTTAACTGCTACAAGGAGCCTCCAATATTTGTAGGTCAATCCTGAAAATGCATATACACAGGGAATGTACCAACTCCGTTTTCCCCAATCAGATCCCCCCTCAGTCTCATGGTGGTTTGGTCCAGTAGTCACTGAGTAGTAGTCTTTATGTCCGCACCTGGAACTTTCCAGCCTTCGTCATGTACTTGATGCCTTTGAAAGGTTTATACTTCTCACCGTACATGTCCAGTCGATTCACCTTCAACCCTGTTGATGAATACCAACAATTCCTCAATACACATAGTCTGATGTGCACATAATTTGTTATGGTGATACTCGACAAGGACAAACGCTGGCAGCAACGGCAAAACGAGTGGTGGATGTACGACAACCACAGAGATGTCAGCATTAGGTTTCTACGCCACCTCACCCTACATCCACTCTCAGCTCAGTATTACCGTTACAATAGAGTCACAGCACAAAGCATTTGATCTTACAGACTGTCATTTAATGCACCACTGTTCACAAAGTATTTGTAGACTCCTTTAAGATTCTTTTAACTTTCTGGATGAATATATGCTCACTGCATGACACTGACTCAAATAAGCTAAGGCAAATCACATCTGAGCTTGGCAATGTA
Source organism: Larimichthys crocea (assembly GCF_000972845.2). Lineage (NCBI taxonomy): Eukaryota > Metazoa > Chordata > Actinopteri > Sciaenidae > Larimichthys > Larimichthys crocea. Next base: position 49,056,691 of record NC_040013.1, on the reverse strand, counting down.
TTTTTTTAAACACAGAAAACTATACACCCTCACTATAACGTGGTTCACCTTTCGCAGCCTCGCTGTTTCACTGATTTTTTTTGTGTCATTTTGCAGGTTTTTTTTTACAGCGTACCGTACAGTATGAACGCGCATTGTGTTCTGCGTCCTGATTAGCTAAGGGAGTACTGTACAAAATGCATTCGGCTAGCCAGATTTACAGAAATCGCTAGCAGTGTGACTCTGAAGTGCTGTATGTTTGCAGTCAGAGGAACTGTGAAATATGCGTGAGTTACTGGTAATAATTTCTTATGTGTCAAACCTCGTAGATTGATCATTAAAATTAAATTTGTTAAAAACGTTTGGGCTTGAAAACAGGTTTTGATCTTTGGTTTAATTTACTAATACACTATTGTACTTATTTTTGTTAAATCTGCAAAAGTTTGAACTTTGAGAGTGTTTAAATAAGAGAGAAATGTGAGAAAATGTTAATGCCTGTCTGAGAAAAGTGTATAAAAGTGTGTGGTTAGGGGTTTTAGGGCCTTAAAACATGTATAATAATTGTAAAAAATAAAGCTGATTACTTTGTGGATTTCGTCTATTGCGGGTTATTGTTAGAATGTATCCCCCGCGATAAACAAGGGACCACTGTACTTACTAATTTACTACTTAAAATAAAATGCATGCTAGTAATATTACCTTTAAAGTTGTGAAATTTGTCTGCTAACTGAGCTAGATCACTCCATAGCTGAGGATTGCCATTAAAGCATATACCATATATTAATATATAACATATTACATTCATATTATATTAATATAAGTACACACAATTCATTGACAACAACCTAAAATAAGAAAAATAATTATACTAGAGAACCTGAAAAAACCTGCTTTTAGAGTACTTTCTGATGTCATGTGAGGAGGTGCATTTGTTGTATATGGCACCATCTAGTGGTCATTGTGTTACTGTGCTCACAGACTGGGACAGTCAGGTGGTTATCAGCTGAGCAGGCTGTGATGAAAGCTTATCTTATGTGTGGGGGATGAGGTCAAATGACTCAAAATATAAATGAAATGATTTGTTAGTTACTGAAGACATTTGTGATATGTTGATGTGTGGGAGAGTTTGGCGGTTTGGTTAATTCCTGGAAGGACACCACCATGATTACATGATAAAAATGGCAATGATATTAGGAGTGTGTTTTTCGGTGTATGTACCTGAGATGGCCATCTGCTGAATCTTGAACTGGATGTTGATGGTGGGGTTCTCGTCAGGTTTGGAGGCCCCGGCCTGCAGGCTCATGGTGCCTTTCAGGCTGGGAAGCTTCTGTGGGTTGATCTTACCAACATCCCATGACAACATCTAGCCATGACACAAAACATTTAAGATGGCAATATGAGATAAACACCACAGTTTACCAATGCAAATGGTAGCATATTTGATCCTGGAGTAGATTTGTCTAAGTTAAAACAATATGAGGCTTTTTGAGAGCTTCAGCTTTTTTTATAAAGCGATCATTCTTCATTCCTATGTTCATGTACACTTCCCTTTTTTCCATCTTTTAAGCATATGAACATGCTCACAATTACAATTTCAAAGTACCTTTGTGACTGGATCAAAGGTGTATGTTCCCTGGGAGGGGTTGAGGTTGGCGTTGAGGACTCCCCGGGGCAGCTGGCTGCTGACTAGCACAGACTCCACAGCCTTGCCCATGGTCTGTTTGGGTCCCAGGGTCAAGTCAAAACGTCCCTGGGAGCTTCCCTCCCGGAAGGTGATGTTATGTTTGACATACACTGGAATCGCCACCAGGCTGAAGATAAAGTAAGCCGGCACAAAGTGTCACATCAGTGAACAGTCATACAAATTCCTCTCTATAAGTGACACGAACAAAAAAAACCAAAAAAAAAACACTGACTTCTGAGAGCTGACGTGATAGGAGAGCAACCGGAAGTTTCCATCAGGAGGGATGAAGGAGAGGATCCGCTCAGCTTCCCAGCGCTTGAACCGAACACATGGGTGGAAGCTGACATCATCCAGCAGCCGAGGATTCTGGGAGATAGAGTCAGAAGGCCAGGATAGCATATTTATACTCATCATTCTGTATGCTTTTGCTGATGGCTTTTGATTTTTGATTTCCAGCTGCTTGAATAGACTTAACAGACTTGAATAGAGGGAAAAAAAAGTTGAGTTTGGTAAGAACAGACAGTACCCATCCTAAAGATGCATTTGATACTCTTTAGATTTTTCTTGCAATGATGTACGTATTTACAAATGTTCTCTGTGAGTCTGATAGAGATCCACATTTTAATTAAAAATATTGTATTTGTTAAAATTCTGGAAAAGACAAAACTCACCATGAATGACAGAGTGAGGTCAGGCATGCCTGTCAGTTTGACACAGGCATCAATAACTCCCTGGATTTCTGCTGTGATAGTGGAGCCTGAAGAGGGGTGGGGGTTCATGTGAGAAAGCAGAAAAGGCAAAAAACATTTAGATAAACAAATGTACTAATATGCTATATATTTAATGTTTATTCATGCAAGTAACTATGAACCGCTGAACCCACTCCCTAATGTTATAGCAGCATAAACCCAAAATAAACTGATTTTTCTGTTTTGATTTGAATTTCTTCAAGCAATCTGCTTGCCCACAGATAGCTATAATAACAAAGGTGTATGTCTGTATTTCCACTTCAGCACTCTTCAATCCGAAAAGTTAAAAAAACAAAACAAAGAAATGTGTGTGCTCTCCTCCATCCTGCCAGTACACAGCTGCAGATCAGAGCAGGGTGTTCATTCATCAAGAGGTTTCGGTCTGTCTCTAACGTCTCTTCCTGGAGCTCTGCCGGCCCCAGCAGCTGACTGTCTGCTAGCAGAAGCTCTGTCCCTCCGCTCCCTTGGTTCTCTACTTAGTCCTCATGTTGGACTAACAGCAGATGGAACGCTATAGTGACTTACTATCGCCTCTCGAGGCACAATTGGTGTTACAAGAAAGTACCTTCCGAAGTTAATAATATAGTAATTAATAATAATTTGACAAATTTGATCTTATTGCCCCTTTAATAGGAAGAAACCTGACATTTGCATTTTTTTCATGAAGTGATATGTGGAACCTTAACAGGTCCATAACTAACGGAGAGGCTGAATTTGACCAGGAGGCTGTTTAGAGCAATACCTGATTTATCGATGATAGCGTCGATCTCCTCCACCACATCAAAATAGGCTTCGTTGTTGGTGTATTTGACTCCGGTGCGTCGCCATGGGACCACTGACAGCTGGCCTGTAGGGAGCTGTTCACCAACATTGGTGCTGCCTGTAATAAATACATTAATCAAATGTACAACAAGCACATTCACACAGTACACAGAATAGTATTTTTTGCTGCATGTGTGACTTAGACCTCACATTATCTCTTTTTTTCTACATGACTGTTACAGTACTTGGTTTGAATGGATGTGTTGTCTCATGAATACAGACATGTACCTCTAAAAGGTGCATATATACACTGCACATCACATTAACAGCAGTTCATGTGAATCTGTTCCTACTGTGTGACAACATAGAAGCTGGTGGCAAATCCCTTTACAAATGTTCAACCTATAGGTAATTTAATGTTAATTGGACGCTTTAAGTGCTATACACAAATTACCTGGACTACCTGGATTATTTATGGACATATTATTCTAAACATTATTTGCTCCATAAATAGTGAATGTATCCAATTCAGTTGGACTTTTACAGGCCTGTGGTTAACATGTGGATGGATTGTACCTGTGATGGTGTTGACCATTGTGCGGAGGATGGTGGGAGGCTTAATGAGCTCTTTGAGGATGTTGGACTCTGTGGCCAGCGGAAAGCCATTGTCCAGCATCTCCTCTAGTAGTTCATAGACCACTACTACATTGTCCTTAATAGCAGCCTCTGTACACACTCCAAAATAGTCCTGAGAACAAACAAAACACATACCGGGTATTGAAAATCAGATGTGTGTTATTTAAAGTAAACTGAAAGTGGACTGAAAAATGGAAGGGAGCCAGAACCTGGAACGTGTCGACGACTCTGTGCAGAAACTCAATAACAAACAGCGGTGGCACCTCGCTTTGGATGACTGCAACAAAGTAGATACGATGCCTGAGCACGCTGATAAGGTAGTGATGAGGTGTGGGGATCACCGGTGGGACGTTTTCCGGCTCGGTGGCACGCTCCTGTGCCTCAAAGAAGTAGTCGCACACAGAGCGGCTGACAACGCTCTTCCAATGCTTTTCCAGGAAGATATCTCCTGAGGCATTAACTAAGAACAGGCTGTGGATCATTTTGGCTGGAGGCTGACGATACAAAAGAGAAAAAACAAAAGGCAGCTCACATGAGGATTTGTATTTTACTCAAAAAAATCAGTTATTAAAGAGTAAATCTCAGTATTTTACATATTGGTAAATGATTTGTATGCAGTTATTCAGTCTTTTATTTTTTTGCAGTCTTTTTAGTGCGACTATAATAAGAATATTTGGGATTTCAAGTCAGTGACATTTGAATGAAATCTTACAGTCTTTCAGTAATTCTTTGCCCAGCCTTAAAGGACATCCCTTCCTGCTCTCACGTGACACATTGTTGGTTGATAAAAGCCAGCTCTGGCTGCTCAGTCACTGGGCTAACTTCCGTAGCAGAGGATGGGTCTGTGTGCTGTGTGTTACTCGGTTTAACATATGGACACCATGTAATTACACGCTTGTTTATTCATGTGCTGAAGTGCAAGGCTTTTCTCTTACTCCAGAGGTGAAGCCTGTAGTACATGCTACTCGTAAAATCCACAGCCACATACACAGGTGTTAGTACACAATTTTACATTTTAACATTGTTAATAGAGTTTTGTCACGACAGCCATTTTGACATGAAATAGACACAGGTGTTAGCAATGATACTAATTAAGGCCCCGTTCCATTCAGGGTGCTGCTGCGGTGCATGGTGGGACGTCTCTGCTACACTACATGGACCTAAAGCTTAATAAGCATAATTGGAAACACCTGTGTTGACCCTACTACGTCATGTCAGGATGGCTACGACGAAAAAGGTAAAACTCACTCACTCAATATAAATAAAAAAAATACATTTTAAATTAAATAATAATAATATAATAATATGATAATTATTTTTTTTAAAAAAGGTTTGGCTTGTACATATCTATTGTTTTACTTTATGCAGTACCATTAAGTTAAGTCTTCTTCAGTTAGCATCAACTTATGGTGCCTGGGTAACACGACACCGGAATATCCATTAAATATGCGACAACGCTATCGAGTTCGTACCGGATGAAGCTTAACTCGGATAACGTGAACTAAGTGCAGCCAGGTTACAAATAATTATTACAGCGATAAAACACGTTCATCCGAATAACCAGCTGTCTATGTCGGATAGCAATTGAAGGCCTCCGTCTCCATACGAGATGCTACATCAGTCCCTCCTCCTGCCCCGCACGGTCTCATGACAGGAGGAACAGCCCCGTCACCCGGTACAAGGGATGGAAATACACCAAAATAACGAGGCTGTTCGGTCTGAAAAAATACCATTTGCACCCCGAGTCATTCATAAATGACAACAGACTTACCGAAGACTAAATTTCTCTGTTTCCGTCTCGCCTGTCGCCCTTTTCCCCCGCTGAAAGATTAAGCAGCCGTCGTTGCTTCCCGTTAGGTGGTGGAGCGGATCCTGATGTGAGAAGGGATAGAGGAGTGAAACGAGCCAATCAGAATCCATGGAAGCTGCAAAAATCCCGCCCACTGGAGAGAGTCATAGGTCAAAAATACGGAAGCTACTGACTCGTGACTTGGCTGTGATTGGATCACGAGAGAAGGAGCTACAGTAAACAGCAGTTACGCTGCCCCCTGATTGGCCCTGAGATGTAGCTGGTCTGACATTTTGTTTCCAGTATCAGATTTCATCTTGTGAGTTACTCTCCATTCAAACACTCAGAATGATATGAACACGCCTAGAGTCAATAAACAGCAACAGACACAGTACTTAGAAAGGTTTATGGTCTATTCACTGTTTTCTTTTAAATGTCTTTTGCAGAATATATTAAATATAGATGAAAACTCATTGCAAATAACCATAAATACGACATTCTGTGTGAACTGTGTAGTGCACACTACCCGGCAGATACCAGTGTCATAACCTTCAGCCATGTCTCAGCTGGTCTTATACAAAAGAGCATACATACATGGACGAAAGAAAGCTGCGTACACAATGAATAAAATGTCTGAGACTTCACGGTCTGCAGCTCCACCTCCTTTCCAAACGCAGCTCACGCCCTTAAGATAAAGTTTCAACACACACGCAAACAACGAGCTTATGAGAAATATTATCCTGAGTGTTGATCAGTTCAATCGTATGAAACACAAGAGCACAGGCACCAGAACAAACCTCTAAACTGAAATCAGTTCTGCAAGATGACAGCCTCATCCATCAGTTATGACCATGAAGAGCCTCTTGATGCAGAAAAATCTGCATCTCTATTGACTAGTGTTGATTCAGACAACTCTGTGATTAATACACCAGCACAGGTCAGCTTGTAAGTCTGCACATTGTGTTAGTAAGTAACAGGTACTGGGTCTGTATATGTTTGTGATGATGATGCTGAAGCAAGTATACGAGCTGCTGCCTTTAAGTAGTGTCTCTCCTGTTCTGTGGAACACTGCTTTTACTAAGGACCTGCAAACCTACAATGATTACATTTACTTTCTGCATTAAATGTAGTGAATTGATCACTAAATGTGGATGAATACAGTTATTATCCAAATTGTAATGACGCTGAAGTTTGTGTTTATAACGAGTGCGTATAAGAGAACAACAGCTTCAGTATGTTGGTGCAAAAGACCTTTTTCACAGCAGACATTTTGTCATGAAGTAGTAGGGTCAACAGAGGTGTTACTAGTTATACTAATTAAGGTTCAGTTCTATTTATTGCAGCACCCTGACTGTTTGACCCGAATGGAACTGAACCTTTATTAGTAACAGTGAACATTCATTCACAACCCAGCAAAACTCAAGGAGACAGTTTGAAGTGGGGTGAGGAGATAACACATCAGTGCTTTTTGACATGACACTCTCACGTTCTACATGGACATCTAGTGGCCACAGGAGTTCAAAGCAATCAAGTCATGCCTCTAAGTCCATTATCAATGTTACTATGGTAAAATCTGGGGTAAAATGAATCAATTAATTCATGATCTTGATTCTTGATCATCACTACTTATCAGAATACATGGTAGAAGTCATCCTAATCCTCAATAGTAGAAGAGGAGCTTAAAAGGCATGTGGCAAAAATATTTTTCATATGAATTTCTGACTATCAACCTAGATTTTTAACTTGAAGTATGAATGTAGAAAATGAGCAGTATTTCAAGACCCATTTTCTCAATTAGCTCTGAGAGATCAGGACCCATGAAAACATGACAGAGCTGGAACACTGTTGGTTATTTTAACTGTATGTGTGTCTCTGCCCTACCTTTTTTTGTTTACAGTGGATTGAAATGAGCAGGGTTCTGTGATAAAATGTCACATCTGTGCACCAACCAGAATCTGATGATAGTTGTGGGTTTGTTGAGGAGTTCATTTGCAAAAACATGGCACAATAATTAAAATGAATAAACCAACACTAGTTTGATTCATATTACCCAAGTGCACAAAAACATGATTTAGGACAATAAAAACAGAGGTGTTTTTTCAAATCAACCTTTTATCACTAATCAGACCACCCACACACAATTCCGATTAATTCTGATTAATGTCCTATTCTGAACATTAATTAGTAAGTTGTAGTTTAAGTTTTAAACTTTCAAAATGAATAGCAAAGTATATTTCTTTCACTGAGTATTTTGAATAAATGAGGGCCTGACATCACTAACCTGTATGCTAATAACCTCCTAGTAATTAAAACCAATTCCAAACATAAAATATTAATTTTATACAAATGTCATATTTTGGAAAACATGCATGTATTTAGCATATTTATAGCATCTTTATCCGTTTGGAGCTAATCAGGAAGGAGCGGATTTAAATGATAAAACTTCATTATAAAAGTGACCCAGACAAAACTTTAAAGAGCTCAAGGAAAACATGAATGGCTCAACATAATTTATTTTCATTTTATGTTAAAATGTACAGAGTTCTTTGAAAGTACTTGCTAAGAAAGAAAGAAAAAAAAAACAGAATAAATGGAAATACATACAGGGACAGAGTTGAGAGTTGAGGCCGCTGAGCGCAAATCAACCTTCACTGTGCCCAGCTGTCACTCCTCTCTTTATTTTGCGCTCTCTCTTAGCATACAACGCAACATGTACAATTACAAAGGATACAAAAAGGGAAGCGATATAAACAGACAGAAATATACTGAGCTCCTTTTTACATGCCTCTTAAATGTAAGGAAGTCATCCTATACACACACAAGTAAAAAAAAAGAAAGAAAAGAATGCCAAGTGACCTTTAGATATTTGTAGTCCTTTTGTTTAAAATAGCATTAATATACTACACAAAGATAGAAAAACTCTAGAGATGAGATGGAATGGAGAGGTTAAAGGCATCTTAAAGTCACTAAAAGTGAGTGGTAATTTTTTTAAATTTTTAATTTCTTAGTAATTATTACCCAAGAGGTGAGCTAAAAAATATGTATTGTTTTTTTTCCTGAAACAGAAGTGAAAAAAATGACAGTACCAATATCAATGTCAGAGTTTCCTTTTATATTATAGAAAAAACATTTTCTCTACAATAGGTTTTCTAAAGTCAAAAAGAGTCAGCTTGTGTCATAAAAGAAAGCTGCCCAGTCTGATAAAATTCAGAAAGAAACATAACAAAAAAGAAGTACAGAACAGAACAATACACACAAAGAAAGTATGCAATGTCAGGTCTGTAAGAAAATGAAAACTCCTCTTTTGACTTTGAATACTGGTACATGGAGCAACAAGGTCAACCGTTTCACCCCTGCCAGTTGAACGCCATTACCAACAGGACCTCGAACACTTCCTCACCTCCGACCCTGCTTTTATATGAGTGTGCCTCTATGTGAGGGCCAAACCATGCACTAGATCAGGCATTTAGGCACACCTTTCATAAAGGCTAACTGTCTACAGCCATATTTCTAGCCAATGGGAGTGCAGAATTTTGCAGAAAAAGAAAAAAGGTACAATAAAAATAAAAAAATACAGAAAAAATACACCATTCAAAAGCAGACTCCTCGACCTCTTTGGGTCACTAACACTTAAGGAGGGGAGAAGTCAGCTATAGTTAACTGACTTTCCTTAAAGCAGTTAAATGGATATCCCACTGTTTGTTCTGCATCCCCTAAACTGCTAAAAAAGGCTGACATAGTACACCGTCTGTCAGTGGAGTGTGGACAAGAACAGCTGAATGTTGCACTTTCCTGAGCTAGCCACCAATTGGCGACAGCTAGTCAGTGTGTGTGAGTGTGTGTGTGTGTGTGTGTGTGTGTGTTGGATATTGGGAAGTACCAGAATATTTACATCTAAACGTTTCAGAGTGGCGGCAAACTGGAAAATAATGCTACTTGTTTCATTTATGGACATATAATAAGACAGTAACGTGCTCCTCTCTTCTGTGTCTTTGCTGTTTTTGGTACAACACTGTCCACCCGGGAAGCCAGAGACTTTTAAAAAAAACAACTCAACACCTCAAACACCGTAGGTCCAACACCTCTGCTTTTCTGGAACTAGGTGAAAAGCTGTCTTGACCACGTGGCCACGGAGATGTTTGGGTATTTCTGAGAGAGCAAGAAGATGTATCATCATTTCAGAATGCCACACATATAAAGACCAAAGCATATAAGAGGTCGGACTGCACACGAGTATTTCAAAAAACAATCAACAAAAACAACGACAACAAAAATAGGATTCAACATTATGTTTAACAAAACAAGAGTCCGCCTACAATGTTTCATTGTCTCTTTTTTTTCCACGGTAAGGCTTCCCATAGCAATTAAAAGATTGTGTGCATGGTTGAATATATTCAGTTAACCACTGTTTTTTTCATTCGCAGTCAGACAAAGAAAGGTATTCCTGTATTGTCTTTCTCTGTGCGTCCTCCTCGTCGTTCCTGTCCTCCCCTGCTCTCCTCCTGCACGTCATGATGAGGAGGAGGAGACTCCCGGGCCATGTGAGAAACCACATTACAGAGGACCTGTGTAAGCCTGGCCTGAAGCAGCATTGTACAGCCGTGGTCCATGTACACACACACGTGCCCCGGCCTTGAATTCCTACAGACCTACTCCCATACACAGCCAGCTGGGAGGGGAGGGGGAACGAGCCCAAATAATAAACAAAATGACAACATAGAAAAAAAAGGAAACCCAAGGACCCTCTCTGTCTCCAGTCACCTCCTCTCACTTGTGCCTGCTATGGCACTGGAGAGGGTGAACAGGAGTAATTGACATTTAGAGTACAGCGAGTATTAGCTCTGGTCCCCATGTCTCCTTTTGTAGTTCTTGGCTGCTCATCTGCTCATGTAAGGTGACTGTTTAGGAACACCAGCGTAGCTGTGATGGGAGGGGCCTGTGTACATCATGTTGCCATGGTGATTGGGCTGCATAGGCTGCTGCGGGTAACCCTGCCCTCCCATCATGCCCATCTGCATCTGCATGGGGTACTGGGCTGGCTGATTCATGTAAGGGGGGTTGCCGTGATAACCACTGTTCATCATGGGTTGGGGCATTCGGTAGCCAGCTGACATGGCATTGAGGGGTGTCATGTTCATGGAATTGTATGGAGCCGGCGTAGGCATGAGGTTTGGCATCATACCGCGCTGCACTGCCAAGGTGCGTGGCGTGCCCTGCATGGCCACAGCCCCTGAGCTGCGGCCATAGAGCTGCTGCTGGTGTGGGGCCGGGGCCAGCTGCTGAGTGGCTTTGGACCGGATGGAAATGTGGCCTTTGACTGTAGCCATCTGGCCCTGTATCCGCTGTGTGTGTGGTGGAGGTCCAAGACCGATGTTGGTGGGGGTCATGTTGCACTGCAACTGCAGGGCACCCAGATTCATGGAGCCGGAGCTAAGGTTAGGAGGTGGGGTCATGGTGGGCTGTGCCTGTGGGAGAGGAGTGTGAGGTGAAGGGGCTAACCCAGGGTTGGAGAGAGAAACACTGGTGGCATAGGAGGTGACGGAGGCTGAATGGGAGTAGGGCATAGCATGGGGGTCCATGATGGTGTTGGTGAGCTGCTGAAGTTTGGCCAGGCTGAATGTTGCTGAGGGCTGGGCGTAGCCCCCTGTGCCAAAGTCCTGACCCATGCGCTCATACAGGGTGCGGCCTCCTCCTCCACCTCCACTCTCTGGAATCTCCATGATCATGGGTGTGGAGGCAAAGCCATTGCCCATGCTACACTGGGATAGGGCCTGTTGTTGTTGCTGGGGCGGTGGCGGTGGGGCTGAAGGTGGAGGCTGAGGGTTGGGGGCTTGTTGCTGCTGCTGTGGAGGCTGCTGAGGAACCTTTTTCTGGGACTGCTGCTGCTGCTGGTTGGTGCTGGGCGGCCTCTCGATCACACCGCAACTCTGAGGAGACTTAATGCCACAGCTGGGGGTGTTGGACGGCGGTGGTGGTGGCGGGGGCTGGGGAACAGCGCTGCCTACATTACTGGAACCTGGTCCACTGTTGGGCCCTGGTCCTGTTTGCTGGATGAGGCTACAGCTGCCCATTGCTAGTTGGGATCCTGCAGTTCCTGTGGAAGATGTAAGGCTGGGTGCTGGCACAAAGGAGCAGCTGTTAGACTGGGAGGACGACGGCGTGGCCGAGCTTGAAGAAGAGGAGGCTGATGATGAGGAAGCCGTGGAAGCTCCTGCAACTACAGCAGCTGATAACCCCCCTCCGTTCCCGCCGTTTCCCGTTCCGTTGCCCCCTCCACCCATGGTAGAGTCATAGCTGCTGGGGTTATCGTAGTTCTCTGTAGTGCTCTCAATGCTGCCAAGGTCACTGAAGCCACTGTCCACCACCTGCTGCGAGTGGTCTGACACAGATGGTACGTCCATCATTGGCGACGTCTCCATGTTCTGCTGAGAGGGGGCTGACAGAGAACTGGGATGCTCTGGTGTGATCTGGGTGTAGCCTCCTCCAGCACTTCCACCACTGCCCCCTGCACCAGTGGGGCCAGGCGTCCCTCCCCTCTGCCCTGCTGGTGTTGTGTCCATGATACTGGAGGGCAGCCCTGGACTGTTTACCGAGCGCACAGACTGACTAGGCAGGGGTGGCACTGGGGGATTCGGGAGGGGACTGCTGTGTTGGGAGGCCCCACACTCCTCCACTAAGGCCAGCGCCTCCTCCTCGGCCTCCCCTGTGTGGCTGTAGCTCTGCAGGGTCCGGCAGGCAGCTAAGGTCTCCTCACAGTCCTGGTAAGCCCCGTGGTGAGGCTGGGGTTCAGTCTCTTCGTCCTGGGCTTCCCCCTGTGTCAGGGACTGGACGGCCTGCATAGTCTCCAGGTCCAGCTCATTGGAGTGATGATGGGGGTGGTGTGAGTGATGGTGGCCTAGCTCCTCTTTGAAGTCAGAGTGCTGGTGAGGGTGGGAGTGTGGGTGTGTGTGTTGGGGTTCCATCAACAGCGTGACGTCCTTGTCATCCGGGTGCAGAGGCTGCAGCTCCATTGGCTCAGAAGGAACAGACATGGCCGTAACTGTTTCCACTGCCGCGGCTGCTGCAGCGGACTCCTCCTGCTCTCTGCGCCGCCTCTCCTCCTGCTGCGGGTCGGCTGAGGAGGGCCGACACTTGGCCTCCTGCACCTCCTCCTCAGCCTCCTCCTCCTCCTCCTCTTCTTCCTCCTCCTGCTTGCTGACATACTCCCGGGCCACGCTGTTCTCCATGTCTAAAAAAGCCTCCGCACCTTGGGGTTCTTCTTTGACCGGAGGAGAGCTCGCACGGGATGCAGGCTCCTCCTCTTCATCTTCATCGTCATCTTCGTCCTCAGAGTCCTGACTTTTTCTCTTCTTGCTGCCGCCGTTGCTGCCGTTGCTCTTGTTCTCCAAGTGTCCGTCACCTTCATCGTCTGCGTCGTGGTCTTCGCTGCGCCTGCTTCCTGAACCTGGTGTGACTGCTGCTCGCCTGTTGCTGCTACCCATGCTGCCACATTCCTCTTCCTCCCTCTCCTCGTCGTCATCGTCTTCTTCCCTGTTACCCATATCTGTGTCCTGAGGCCGGGACTGCGGGGCCCGGGGCCCTGAGGTGGAAGATGAAGAAGAAGGGGACATCAGAGGACGAGATGGTGTACGGCTGGGTTTGTCTTCCTCCCAGGCTCTTTCAGTCACCTCCTCCTCGTCTTCTTCCTCCTCTGGCTCAGAGGTGGGAGGTGGTTTGGGGGCAGGCTGTGGGGGCTGGCGGAGGGCACGGTTCTTGGGCGGTCTCCCTCGCCTCCTTGGCACCTTCTGCTCAACAGGCTTAGGGAGATAGTCGTCTTCTTCATCAGAGTCTTTCTGTTTGCTGTCTCTGTCAGTGTTGGTTCTGCAGACTCGCTTGCGGTCATCTGTCTGGAGCAGCTGAGGATCTTTGTCCAGCTGCTGCTCCAGCAGCCTTTGTCTTTCCTGCTCCTGCCTCTCTGCCTCCTCCTGGGCTCGCTGCAGATACCAGCTCCGAGGCTTGCGGCCAGGCTTCATCTTGATCTTGGGCGGTGGAGGATCCCCACTTTGGGTCTGGCTGTCTGCAGTCGCACGCTGGTTGGGCCCACCACTAGGTGGTTTTCCAGGCCCCCGTTTCTTCCAGTGCAGCGGTTTGCGGCTCTTTCCCTTGGGCCAGCCCTTCTTCTTCTTGACTGGAACCTCAGGGTTGGACGTTAGGGTCTCTGACTGCGTTGCTGGCAGGGCTGCCACAGGCTTCAGCACAGGAGTCAATTCTGAGAGGAGGAAAGAAGAAAAGCCAGTGTTAGATACAGCTGCATACATGTCTGTGTGTACCACTTCACAAAGTCCTGTGAAGCCTGGCATCAAAAGTGTCTGTGTGCTCACCGTCTTCCTCTGAATCTGTGAGGTTGGAGTGACGGCCTCTTTTGGGTGCTGGGTCAGACAACCTCAAAGCAGAGCGGCCTGGGTGGTAGCGGTGTAGCGGGTGGCCCAGGGGCGTCTCTTCCTCCAGCCTGGGCATGGGCCTCTCTGAGTCGGAGTCTACAAAGGGCTCATCCAACACCTCTGTGGTCTCAGAAATAGTCTCTGTCACCACGCTGCTGTGAGGGTGGCTGCGCTGGCGAAAGCGACGCTTCCTCAGTGGCTTCTAGGTAGAAACAGGACGGGGAATTAGGTGTGCCTTTGAAATTTAGTAGAAAAATGACAACTACAGACCATAAGATCAAGATAATTATAATAAAGTTGACAGCAAGAACATAAATCAAGTTCTAAATACAAAAATACAGATGAATGCTAATTTATTCTTATTTTCTGGGCACACTGACACATTCCATTTCTTACCTTGCATTTGAGCCCCATGGCAGGTTTGGTGAGGATGGGCGGGGAACACGCCCTCCTCTCTTCATCATCTTCGTCGTCATCATCATCATCTTCCTCCTCTTCACTGCTTTCACTGAAGCAGCTCTTTCTGATAGGCGGAGACTCGATCAACCTGGAAACCGCAGGAAGCTGTGCCAGGCTCTCTCCGGGCCCTTCCGTCAGTCTGGGCTTAGGGCCTCTCTTTTTCCTCGGGGGTCGCCCTCTCCGCGTGGGGGTTATGGAAGGGTGCCTGGCCATGTCGAGCGGGTGAAAGGCTGTGGACTCCTTGTCCAGGGAGAAAAGGGAGGGGGGGCTGCTGGCAGAACCTGTGTTTTTTCCTCCCTCTGTTCTTTCCTCATCTTCATCGTCCTCGTCGTCCACCGGGCGGACCTTAGGTGGCCTTCCTACTCGTGCACTGTCTTTCACTTTGCCCCAAGGCCAATTCTTGGGTGGGCGTCCTCGTGGTCTGCGTTCTCCATTTGTTGCAGGAGGGGGTCGTGTTGGTTCTGGGACAGGGGGTGGACAGCGAACTGGAGGGGAAGTTGGAGAGCTTTGGCTAATGGGAAATCCCAGGAAGCCCTTCCTTTCCTCCTCCTCTTCTTCTTCTTCATCTTCCTCCTCCTCTTCGTCCCTGTTCTTCCCTTTGCGCATGTGCCAAGACAATGGTGGGACCTTGTGACTTGGTTTGATCTATTTACAGATGAAGTAAAATAAAACAATTCATTAATTGCGAATGCATAGAAAATCAATCTTTTATCTCTTAGAGCAAATGTAAAGTCAATGTAATTAACCTCCTTGCGGTTGTCTTCCTCTGGTTCCTCATCCTCTTCATCGTTGTCATCATCGTCTCCATCTGCGTCAGAAACCACAGTGTTGGTCACGATGACGGGAGTCCAGCGGAGACACTCGGGGTCAACCTCTAGCTGCCGTGGCCGGGCCTTGAGACGTGTCATGTGGCTAACCACCAGTTTCTCTCTTCGCACCAGGACCAGCCTGCAAAGAAGAAACACAGCACAGAGAAACACGATGAGAGACTTGCTCCTTTGCTCACTGTGAGGTAGGGCACAGCTCGTAGTGCTTGAGACAAAGTGCAGTGTCGACAGCAAACATACAAGTTATTTCTTACTTCTTAGAACTTCTTCACCAAAAACAACAGCATGATGGGACTTTCTGTTTATAAGTTAATATTTTCTGTGACCAGTGTTTATATAACTATGTTTGTGAGGCGAAGCATATCCACTGTCGCTGTGTTTACCTGGCCTAGCTACATACATAAACAGATCACTTCAGCATTGGATTTAGCATTTCAGCCCTGCGAGTTTGGGTCTGAGTTAAATTTCCTTCAGTGGATGTGTCACATACAGCTGTGATCTCATTGGCTGTGCTCGCGTGAGCACAGCTCTCGGTTGCCCCGTTTCGCCCCGTTAGGCGTCACGGCTCTCCCCATGGCAAAACAATGGCACAGCCAGCGCAGAACACTTTCGCCTCTAATCATGTGTAGCAGCTTGTAGTAAACAAAGAAATACAGCAACGTCAGATGATGCATGGTGTAACGTTACATTACCAGAAAAGATGTGTTATCATGGGGGTGAGGAAGAAACATTTAGAAAATCTGTTTTGTGTATCATGTGAAATATTACAATAGATTGTGCTTGTGTGGGGGCAAAAAGTAAACAGGACTTTTAGTTTTGTTACTCTGCTGCTGTGTAAAAGCAATAATGCATTTAGAGTTTGCAGAGTTTATAAAGCACCACGATGTTGGGTCTCCGTCTAAAAACGCTGCTCTAACTTCAGCTGGATAATGGTGGGTGAGGCTTTTTAGCTGCAGCTCGTTCCTGGACAGAATCCATTCTTTGAAAGTAGTGCACGTTATGCAACGTATCAACATATTTCTGCAATCAATGTCCTTATGTCGACGAGTCGCAAACACTAGTATAACCTGAAACAGTGTGAATTATACTTAGCCAACTGCCCATCATGCTTCCTACTGTCACCACTGAAGTGGAATTGTAAACTGTAATTTAAATTAATCAACTGCCTCCACGTTATTATGCGAACTATGTGAGCAATGATCCCACTTATGTCTAGACGCGTGCCGGGCCACTGGCAATATTTGGTTTCACTTGGGTTCCGCTTTACAAGAGCCTTTAATAGTTTGCCACTGCGTACCGTCTGGCAACCAGATCCTCCTTTTGTCTCTCACTGCATTATAGCACCATAGTAAGTGAAAAATAATATACAGCTGACTGAGAATCTCATTCACTTCATAATGTACCTCTAGCACTATGCTATCTGGAGAAACTTGGGAACTATGTGGGATTATAGTATGAACGACAGGAGTGCATCCTTGACCAGTTTAATATACTGTACTAAGTAAGGTACTGAGTGTGTGCCGGTGCTGTCTCTGACCTGTCTCCTCTCTGCTCCAGCATGTTGAGGCTGTGCAGGGTGGTGGTGATGTCCTGTGGGCAGATCCCCGTCAGTTTGCTGAGTTGCCGTATGGTGATCTGCCGGTCGCGGACTTCGTGGAGACACTCCAGCACAACGCTGCGCCAGTAGGCCATGTAGGACAGCCGACCGAGGTCTGACAGAGGCTTCTCTGGAGATCCTGGCTGACCTTCGCGCTTGGACAATAAGTAGCCTGCAGGGGTGGGGGCAAAACAAGGACGCAGACAACATGAGCCATGGAGAGGGAAAGCACTATTCTGTTTTTGACTTGATTAATCTGTCTATTAAATAGAGTATAAACAGAAACAGTTCACAGTTATTAGTGTTGTCACTGTGTGCGTTGAAGCTCTTACTGAAGTCGATGAGAAAGCGCCCGTAGCCCTTGCGCTGATACTGTGGAAGAATCATGATGCATGATACGTTGTATTTCTGTTGACAGTGCTTCTCCTGGAAAAGAGAGAAAGGCACAGACACATTCCGCAATTAGAAAACAAATCATGAAAACTACATCACAGAGCAGGCCTATGTGGGTGTACAGCAGGGTGTTGATGATGCTGCGTACACGCACTAACTGCTGTGTTTTGGCAGAGATGAGGCATGTTAATGGGAGCACCTGCGACTGCAAACTCCACAGAGGGGGCAACGGAGCTCACAGCACCCAGTGTTTATCTGGGACACAACGCAAGCATCTGTATGTTTGTAGAAATGCAGCAGTAGTGATGCCAAAGCATTTCAATTTCATTTCAATGTTTCCGTCCATTTTGGTTGATGCGGTTGTTGCATTAAGTTTGTGTGGGATGAATGCAATTTATATCAGTGTATTCCTTGAAATTGAATGAGGCATGGATGGTGGACACAGGGATGAGGCTGGGAGCATCCTGTCCATACCTTGGAGAAGTAACCGACAAGGTGGCAACCTTTGCCGTCGTTCTGGGTGAGGACATAGAAAAGGAAGGGCTCGACATCATAGTAGAGGGTCTTGTGGTCCAGGAACAGTTTGGCCAGCAGACACAGGTTCTGGCAGTAGATTGTGCTCACATTCCCGTCAACCTGTTGCGGGATTAGTGACAAAACACATCAGTACAACACAACGACACAAAGGTTCCTTAATGACTACTGTTCAGTTTCCAGAAACACTTGTGTCCAAAAGCACATATTTTAAGCTGCTGTTAGAACAAAGTGAAGGTGAACGGAGTAGGAGTTAGTGTCAGGCAATGATCTCAGCCGTGTCTCCGGAGACCCCGGCAGATAGAGAGGGTGGAGAGGAGAAACAAAGAGCTGTAAAGAGACAGAGGAGGAGGGAGGTTCGGGTTGGCAGCTCGCCAGTCATCTCTGCTCTCTTCCGAGCGAGGATAGACTGCAGAGCGGGGAAACGGGAGCTGCAGTGGCCATGGCCTGCAGACAACAATCCACTGAATTAATCTGCCACTGCGCTACAACACCCAGAAGAACAGCTTCACTGTAAACCTGTAATTATTAATTCTTCTAATATTAACAGTGACCTCCCCTGATGACGTACACAAAAGAAGATTGGCGATTAATTACTGTTTGACTATTGATAGTCTATGGAAAACATGTTCGACAATTTTACTTAGTCTGAGTGGAACACTGGGGTTGGAGTTAGAACAGTAGGAGTAATTTTGAGGTAAAATCAGATGAAGAGATGGAGGAAGGCGTCTTCGATAGGGGACGCCTATCTTTCTCTGTCATCCACCTTTTAGTTCATTAACCGTCTCATTAACATAATCTGATCCTGATCAGTTCCTGACCTCAAATACAGAGACATCATCCTTCCTGTAGATCTCATTAGCAGGGGGGTGGAACCAGTTGCACTTCTTCATGTGCTGGTAGAGGATGCTGCGACTCTTCATGTAGCGCAGGCAGAACTCACACAAGTAGAGCTTGGGTAGTCTGGAAAAGGAAGAGGAGCAATGAAAGAATTTGATGAAAGGTTGTCATTTTTAAGCATCCTCTGGTACCTTCTTTGCAGATTTGGATATTTGCTTTGTGTTCTGGGATAGTAAAATGAATATGTTTGGACATTTTAAGGGTTAACAGATAATTTTGCTCTGACAGAGTCAGTCAGTCTTTTATTACGTGTGAATACTTCTTAGAATTTTGTTTGTTGGTTTGGTAAGTAGAATACTAGACCAGATTATATTCACTACTTACATACACATACATGGCTGGTTACCTGCCAAAGTGGGTGGTACTGTAAACAACCTTAAATCTGATCTAGTACGCTTGTGGTGATTTCTTTGTCTATATGCAGGACATTACGCCGGCGTGTTCAGAGCGTTGGCTTACCTGCTGTACTCCTGGGGGTAGGGAGACGAATACCACGTCTGGATTTCAAACTTGCCAAATTCGATGACAGATGGACAGCGCATCTGAGGGTCCGGTGGACCTGTCACCCCGACTTTCTGTTTGGGTGAGCAACGGAGATGAAGTGAGAGAGAGAGAGGTCAATTCTTTGTTTACTACTGGAGAGATTAGCAGATCATGCGGCAGGCAGACGGATTACACACCAAGGACGATTGGCCTAGGATCTTACACTTCAGTATGACAGATAGAGAACATCACCTACATGTAAGTGATACAGGCGATGCAGCGGGGCCCAAAAAGAAGATGGCACGAGAGCTAAAACATTTAATCGACCAAAAGCCTGACTAATTCCTCACAGTGGCTAGGCGTGCTACCTGTTAGCATGCTGATGGAGTTTTAAGTGGAGCAGTGAATATGCGCCACCTCGGAATTTTACAGACCTCTTTGCCAGACCACGTCCCTGCCTGTCGTTTATGATGATGTATTTTAATCCACCGCTACTCAGCCTAGATAATCACATCAAGCCTTTTCACACATCATTAACTCTTACTACGCCGCATCCAACACTGAAACGCCGGTGTGAATGTTTCAGTCTGGGTCGGGGATAGTTTTTATAATACCAATGACGCTGACCAAACTCAAGTTAATCAGCATGAAAGGGGACGTTAATGTGACTGCTTTATGTTTCCCTGGCTGGCCTAACATAAGATGCTCTTGGACACTATCATTAATTTTATGTGTTTAACTGAGACATGGTAGAAGTCTCTGGACCACTGCTTACACTCACCGGCTCTGCCCTTTAAAATGAGGAGGAGGTGGACGAGGGTTTGTTCGATCACAAGTGTGTGAAATCCAAGCAAGTTTCCAATGACATCGCAAAACTTTAATTACCCTGCAGTGAAGCTGTTGTCCTTTAATTACTGCTTGTTATTTGCATCTACTGGACACCTAAAACCCTCACCGAATCCTACGCTCATCGTCTGCCCTGCATATATGCTAATTGCTGGTTTTAATATACATGCTGAATCTGGCAGAATCATTTCTTTCAGTGTTGAAACAGAATGGCAGCTCACTGACATTTCCACCCACAAACATGCCAACTACATCCTACAGAGCTTGCCTGAGCCACTGACTTTCTCTCTTTCCTTTACAACCTGGGTGTTGTCGACTCTACTCCTTCCAATCCAGTGACCCCACAGCACTGTGTGGGTTTACATAATCTCTTCTCCATTGAATCACGAGTCTCTTCTTGGCTTCCCCTGTTGATGCCGTCTCACTCCACTCCACTGTCCCACCTCTGTTCACTCACCACATTTAAAAGACGTTTCATATCATGTCTGTGTACCTGTAGTGCCAGCTCCTGGATGTGTCTGAACAGTTCTATGTCCTTTTCTGTCAGGTTCTCGTGGCCCGGTAGTTTGTCGTCTTCATCACGCCAGTCGCTGCCTTCCTGATTGTCTGTGGATCCAAACGCAGTCGATATTAATGCAAATCTGGCGAGAGGCTTGCTAGACGGGGTGCCAGGATGTCTGCTGATTGATTTGTACAATGGTGCTGCCGCCACAGCAATTAACGGTTCAGTGTTAACGTACTGTGCATGTTTGTGCTGGATGTGAGCTTCCCAACACACAAACAAGTAAACAATACAAATAAGGTAAGCATAGATTGCTATATTTACCATATCACCACAGATAAACACACGCTTAATGAAAGCTATCATTATGGTTGATGCTGCTTTTGAATGATGATATGTTTGAACCTGCTCATCCATTGTATGACTACATTTTCAAAGTGGGTCAAACACAGAGCTCCTGATGCATCTGCTGTGTCACAGTTACGCTCTTCTTGTTTGTGTGTGTGTGTGTGTGTGTGTGTGTGTGTGTGTGTGTGTCCTCTGCTAGTGGCCACTTCATATTACAAAGCAATTTGTTTAGATGCATAAGCCACACTACAGACGCAGAAAGTGACAAATCAATTTACATTTTTATCCTCTACGAGTTCCAAATATAACAACAGGGCTGAAAACAGGACGTATAAACTCTGGAGGAACATGCATCACGGTAACAGCTGCTGCTGCAGAGTGTGTTTGTTAGCAAAGCTGACGGCCGCAGATTGAGCCTGATAAAAGCATTTGGAAGGATGCAATATGTTTCATAATGCAGTGATGCTGATGACTCATTAAAGTGCAACTATTGTCAATTTATGATGTGGAAGTTTTTAAGATGGTAAAATTCATAGCCTACTTCACTGGGGTCCAAGCAGCGAAGCTGCGGGAATACATTGTGACTCCGCCATTGGAGTCTATGGCAGCCCATAGAACAGTTGGATCTTTAATTTCACGGAGTTACGTGTTGGCAGTAAACATGGTCTAGCGCCACCAACAGGTCAAAGTTTTAGGTACATTTGTGCATGTAACTTTTGACCCGCCCGATTTTCAAAAACAAGTTCAACGCACCCTATGATGTCATAATGCGCCATGATAGATTTTCCGCCATCTTGGATTTTGTTGAAAGTGAAACAAAACTTTCAGCGGTTGCAAATTTCGACCAATCTTCAGACCAATCCGTTTAGCGGAATTTATGGTTGAGTTGTTTATCTGTAAACTAAAAAAAAAAAAAAAGAACACGGCCCCTCCTCACCCCCTCTATCGTCTCCTTCTCCTTTGCGATGGGATTTCTTACGGATGCGGCATTGCTGAGAGTAGTCCACCACTTCCTGCCGTGCCTTGCGGCCCTCGGGTGACGGCGTGAAGAACTTAGTAAGGGCGTCGATCAGGCCCTTGGTCTTGTTGTTGAAGCGCAGGCCGCTCTGCGACAGGTCATCGTCATCCCGCAGCGAAAAAAGCAGCCGGTCATCGCCGGGGTAACCCTCACAGGACGAGCTGGAGGAAGAGTTGGCAGAGGCCGACCGCTTCCGCCGACCGCGCCCGCCCAGCTTCTTGAAGGGCCGTCCCGGCCTGCGGAGGGAGAAAGGATTAGATTGTGTCGGGAGGTAACACAGTCAACAGCTGAACCCTACGCTATATTATATCACATATACATATTTATAAATTAGACAGAAGAGTCAGTCAGTCTGGAGAGTAGGCGTTGTAGCTGCTGCAGCACTCTGGTGAAGCAGATACATGTCATCTTGCTACGGCTCTCTGCCTTTAGCTGCGGGTGTTTCTTTACCTGTTCTTGGGCCGTCCCAGCGGTGCGTTGTAGCGCCGTTTGATTTGTGCTGCCTTTTCATGTAAAAGCTTCTTTCCCTTTTTCCTGGGTTGGCAGATTTGACAAATCCACATGCCTGGAAGAGGAAGAGGAAAACACAGGTTCACACACACTGAGCTGGATTTAGGCAAGACCAACATGCTGTCACATATAGAAAGACATTTTCGCTCGATAATGAAGCAGTGGACGCGGCCCTGTTTATTTACCTTTTGGCATCCGCGTGAGGGGAGGATCGCAGCACTCCATGTGGAAGCCCCGGTCACAGGAGTCACAGAACAACATGTTGTCCTGTGCAGTACACACACAGACACAGTCAGTCACACTCGGCATGTATTTTAGACAAGGCGAGTCATGATAAACACACACGAAAAGGTACAACGATACATCCGGCCTTCATGAACTCAAGTGTGAGTCATCCGTGTCCAGTGAGAATGATGTAATGCACTTTGTCTGATGATACGTTCATCCCTCCTGAGCTCATTCTGATGACACATTTTGATCCGCTTTATGCACAGAAAGACACTAAAATACCGTATTTACAAGTCAAATATCCAACACTGGTTGATTGGTTTTAGCATCTTCTTTGTTTTCAATCGATTCTCCGTCCTCATTAAGTCATGCATCTTGTCTTCACAAACATGTGAATAATGATTCCTTGCTTGACAAGTCAGAGAAAAGAGTGCAGGGGCTGACTAAAATAGCTCAATCCTAGGACCATAGATATGTCTCTCAGCATCTCTATCCGGCACTTAAGCAGACAAGAGAGCGTTCGCAGACAGCGTTAGGCTGCCACTCCGCCATATTCGCTGATCCACTCACCGCATTCTTTCCTTGATCTTGACAGCTGCTGCAAGTCTTGCATTCGATGCACTGCCACCACAGAGCTTTGACTCGTGCTGTGAGCTCTGGGGAGAACTTGAGACAGGACGGGTGGCCTGCAGGTAAGACAGACACACATACACAAACAAGCGCGTCAACGTCACAGACTTTTTTTTTCTTGTTGCTGGTGCTGCTGCTGACTGACAGCCGTGACCCACTTGCATCATTGTAGGAGGAGAGAGAAGAAAAAAAGCTCCTTTTGGAATTGAAAGCCCTCACTGAATCAAACCTGGCTGCTTAAAGAGTGTTCAAACATAAATGACAATCTGTCAGAACGATGCTTTTGCTCTGTTTGAAGAATAGCAAACAAGACGGCCTTGTCTGGGACAGAAAGCCACTGAGGGAAGAGGAGCAACACAATCTCTCATCTGCTTTCATGAAGCAATGTCAAGGCTTAGTCAGAATACTACAGAGGAAACTTGATCTGGAAGAAAACCCATTTTTTTCTGAAGGTGCTCAAATATGTGCATTCAACCATTGTGTGCATTCATTTTATGAATGGCAAATAGAAGATTTACTATAAAAATAACTTTAGAGCCAAGTAGAAAATGCTTCAGAACATTTGAATGTGCTCACAGCTAAGAATCATCTGGCAGCCTAAATGCAATTAGTGAAAGCAGTTCGAGGTGTAAGTGCTTTCAGCACTTTAACTTCAACTGATACTTGACATTCATCGCGTGAGGGAAAAACGTGTGATAAACCGAGCTGCAAGTGTAAGCACAGGAAGCGAATGAACGCAGTCAAGCAATCAGAGAGAAGAAAGACCGGAGGTTAACGTCTGATACTGTTTGTTTGTTTTAAACAGAGTCCGATGCAGTGCTCTCTTCACACGTCACATTAACACAGCTTCAAACTTCACAGATAACAATGAGGGCAACACAGCATGTTTGTCTGTTTTAACTGAATATTCTCGGCTAAAAATACAGAATACGTCAGTGTGTTTTTGTGTCATTTATAACTGGTACAGTCATCTGGATCCCCTCTGCCCCGCTCTGTGTGCCCACCACCATCAGCGAAAACACACAGAGCTGAGAAAAGAGACACTACAGTGTCAGCAAAACACATGAACTTAAATTAAATGTTGTTTCAACACAGATTTTTTGTTCACAGTGAAATCTCTTAGAGGGAAAACAGGGTGAGTCTCTGGCAAATTAAATTCATCCTTCTAGATGTTAATACGACAGAGACATGGGATGCTTGCCTAGCACTCACCACTATTGCCACAGTCGGCGCAGGAGATGAGTTCCTCCGGCCTCTTATCGCGATTCTGCTCCTTGGTCCCCAAGCAGAAGCTGCAGATGGGGATGGGCTCTGCCACCGGCTGGCAGAGGGACAGAGCAGAAGGGGAAAAGGAGGAGACACGGGAGAGAGGAGAGAAAGTTGAGTCAGTCAAATTAACAGCTTAATTGTACAAATGAAAACAACAAAGTGGCCTTGTGTGTCCTTCCACAGTGGATGACTGTTGCTGCCGTGGATGAGAACAGACTGAAAACTACAATGACGCCGTACAGCATGAGGATCTGTGAACAGAGACTTTCGGATAATGAAGAGCACAAGAGCTGTGATGAGTGAGCTTGCATAATTTATGCGACATGTCATGTTAGAGGCTCCCGATGTCTCTGCTGACTGTGTTGTGGATCAAAAGATGTGACTCAGTTTCTTCGGGGGTTGTAACCGGCTGTGGAGTTTAAATCCAGTGTCCCCATTTTCACACTTATTCTCAAACATGCTATCAGACATTCAGTCTTGGAGCTGCAGAAAATCTTTTAGCGTGTCCTCGAAAAACACGAACCATGCCAGCAGGTGTGTGCCGCAGACACAAAACAAACACTGTGTCTGATGTGCACACAAACACAGAACTGAGCCAAGAAAACAGTGAGGCAGGACAACACTTAGCATGTTGTGAGACATCAAATAGGACGTGTGTGTCCAATAAAGCTGGGGAAAAAAAGAAGAAGAAAAAAAAAAATCACATCCCTGAAGCGCTGCAGGTGCACTTCACACAGGCGAGAGGGAGGGGGGCCGTGGGGTGACTCTCCTTGAAAGTTGCTGGAGCCAGGAAGCCCTGAGGGGAAGCGGTGGCTCACTGCTTCTCCGGTCTACACCACATTTTCAGCAACACATTAAGTTTACTGCTGAGCAGCAGCCAGCAGATACGAAAAATGTATTACACTCACAATGGAACTATAAAAATCTTCATACTCACAACTCGCATAAGTGTTCAGTGTACAAACCGGTCACATCAAAGGACGCAAAAACTTACACCGTGTGTTATACAGCGGTCTATAAAACTGCTTTTGACCTTTTCGCGTGTTACTGTTGAACAACAGTAAGTGTAACTGCGATTTCAAATCTCTTCAAACAGATACAAGCACACATTTAAAGTGCAAAATAACCAACTGCTTATATCGTCACCGCTAGTGTTAGTCACATACTGGGTCGAATCAAGCTCATCTGTGTCTCATCAAGTTGTGACCAATGACTGAAGGTTAAATAAAGAGCTCGACTGATGGGACGTTTTTTAAAATGATCATTATTGGACAAAATTGGCTCCTTCACCAGTCACACAGAGACACAAAGACTCCAACTCCATCCACTGACTTCTTCACTCTGTGGAACCACCAGGCTCCCAGGTTCTCGACTCCCTGCAGTCATCAGCGGTGCACTGGTCCGACTACAGGAGGTGAAAGTCCAGAGATGTCAGAGTATCACTAAGTTAGCCTCACATGGCCGTCAGCTGAGTATTCCTGTTTGCTTCCCGAGTTTTAATGTTCAGATTCACTGTTAGATGAACTTTGTATTGAGCGCTGACTGTGCGTGTGTGTTGTGCTTCTTAAAAAAAATAATGTAAACAATGAGTAATGTACAATAAATAATAAAATTGCTCAAACCGCTCCCATTTAGATTTTTGTTGGAAGATGGTTTGATGTTCAGACCTACATTTATTTATTCAGGATTTTATTACTTTGACTTCACTTCAACAGTTTCTAATCAAAGACTGGTGAGGGGGCAATGGGCTGTGTGATTTTTCCTGCTCTAAGCAACCGTCATTACATCGGCCTGCTGTCCACCCTCAGTTCACCTGAAACTTGACAAGAGCATGACTCGTGTCTCAGCTTTCACAGATCAATCCGGACACGATCTTCAGAGATTTGTTTTCACTTGGATTTCCTCTTCTTGTGTTATTAAAAAAACTAATTATTAAAAGTGGAAAGGATAGCCTCGGGTCGATGAATGCTTTTAACGCGTGTGATAAAGCCAGATCTTTTAATACTGTGAAACAGGATACACATGTCACTTTATAATAAAACATCTTTTGTAGAAAATGTGCTTTTAACACACCAAGCCTCCAAGTGTCTGCTTCATGTATCCAAGTCAAAGAATGCTTTTCTTTATTCACACAGGACGTGTTAGAATATTATGAAAGAAGCGACCTGCAACACACACTGTGCTTACAGAGCATGTTTACTTTGTGTTGAGACCGTGTCAGCCAGATGTTGATTCAATTAATCCAACTCATTACGAGGCTGTAGCTTGTGCTGAGTAATGTGTTGAATCTGTTTTTAGGAGAGGTGCAAATGACTTTTTTTTCCAAATTATGGAAAACTTTCTAAGAGGAGCACACCTATGGTCAGAATTTGCACTTAAACCCACGGGGGAACAATCCAATTATTCACCGAAGATGGTGTTGCGAGGTTTTGCTACGGGACAAGTGTAAATGCACGTAGCTGCAGAGAGCTGGGCAGGCAGCAGGTCCTGGCAGGCAGAAGACAGGGACAAGAGCTTGATTTATTGGGTTCATTTCCTTCTGAGTCAGCCCCCCCCTCCCAATGTATAGAGAGAGGGAGAAAGGGAAGAAAGAGGTAAACAGAGAGAGGAGGGTTGTAAAGAACAAGAAGTGAAGAGAGGGACTGATAAGCCGAGACATGCAGGGTGCAAAGAGGAAGATAGAGCCTGACTGGAGAATGAACACTGGCTCTCTATTTCTGAAACCATTTTACACTCTCACAGGTAGAATGCTAGAAAATGGTGATCATGCACCAGGTTATACTGCAACATTCCAAAACAAGGCATTATTAAGCTGCATGTGCACGATACAAAAAACAAAACCAACAGGCTCTGTGAAGAGAAATGGAAGTGAGTGATGAGAAGCAGAGGAGTGCGAGAAATGACAGAGCGAGGACAAAAACAAGAATCCAGAGGGCAAGAGAGCGAAGGAAATGGAAAGTGTAAAGAAAAGAGAGAAAATCTGCAGCGGCAGTCCTCTGAGCAGCCTGCGTGCGACCGACACCTCAATCATCCCTGACGCTTAACCCCTTCACCGCTGGAGGAGGTCAACAGCTCCCACTCGCCCTGTGAGCGCTCGAGTAAACACGAGCCAAGAGTGAGCAACGCCGCCTTTCTCTCAATCACACACACACACACACACACACCCCCTGTATAGAGACGCACGCTGCAGTGAGGCTTCAGTTACTAGCTGCCACTGTAAATTAATCCCCAACAGATACTAAAAAATGAAAAGCTAATCTCCCTTCCATGACAGGGATATTGGAACAGTGAAACACAATCCTCAGATTCCTCCCGAGAGCTGTTTTCCTCCCTGTTTCAGCCTTTTTTCTACCTCAGCCAGCACTAGCTGCCAGGACTGTTCTTACACCGCGGCGAGCGCTGCTCTAGAAATTTCTCACGTTGACTGACTGTTTGAGTTAAGTGTCGTGGCCGACATTTGACTTGAGGTGTGTGTGGAGGCGTCCGTGTCTATTTTAAGGCCGGTGTGTGGCATGCGCTTTCCCTCCCTCCCAAACGTTGGGGGAGGATTCAGGAACAAAATGTTGTCCTGTGCCAAAAAGGCACGCCTTGTGACAACTGTAAGCAAATAGCTGCAACGACTGGGTGGACTTGAAATGCCATACAAACATGTCTTACAAGTTACAGGCTCCTCGACAAATACACACCTACATGCAGACCGGTGAAGGCACCCGGTGGAATCGAGCCGCCATGAATTGACAGCATGTGCGCATTGTACTGGGATGCAAACACGTTTTCTGCCTCATGTTTCTGCTGTGAAGTTGGACATTTTAATATGGGGACTTATGGAGATTGACTGGTTCTGCAGCCAGCCTCGGGTGGACGTTCAAGGAACTGCAGTTTTCTGCACTTCCACATTGGCTTCACTTCACAGCGCGGAGGTTGCTGCTTGGTCTCCACCCACTCAAAATTTTGAGTTTCAGTTCATACACTAAGAAATACAGGCATGTAAACTATAAGCACATGTGTTGTTTTATGTTTTAAAGTGAAGTAAATGGTTTGTTAACACAATATTATGGCGGTTGCAATGCCCCTCCCACCATATATCCTGTAGCGCTGTGCTCGAGCGTGAGCCACTTCTTTCCATTTTTATTTTCAAATGAACATTTGAGCCAACGTGTAGCACCGTCTCAAACGCTGCACAGGCAGATAATAGGTTACAGAAAACAACTAGCGGTGGCCCAGTTTCCCCTTTAGAAGCTGGCCTCTGTTAACCAAAGACAGAGGACGTGAGACTGAGACAGGAAAAAGAAAACAATGGAGGAAGGGCGAAAGGAGAAATGGAGGAAGAGGGATGGATAAGAGGGATAAAAGAGAAAGAGGGAAAAGCGTTGCTGTTGTCCTTGTCTCCTCTCAAGTCAAGGATCTCATTAACATGGGAGGCCCAATCTCAGCAACCCCCCCACCAGACACACACACACACACACACACACACACACACTACACTACACTACACTTCCCTTACGGCTGCACCCACCTTGAACACAAACTCATTGATCACTGTTGAGACAACGCATGCAAAGACACACTCTGCAGTAGTAGTCACTAGACACGCCTTGGCGCGTCGTCATCATCGCGTTTTCATGGAAGAGCACACAAACATGCACGCATGGATGTATCTAGTGAATATCAGTTGACAGGTAGAAGGGATGGGACGGGGATCTGTAGCCTGGAAATGAACTGGTCTACATTTTCTTGACTTCTACAACAGCCTGAGGAAGACCCTGCGTCGTGCCAACACGCCCTCCTTTCAGCCAAGCATCACCCTCCATTAGAAGAAGAAAAAAACAGAGGTTAGCCAGAGAGCACAAAGCTAAATCACTGCATCAAACGGAGCGGGCCTGGCCATGCTCCAGCCGTCACTTCCACAGCTGTTCAACACATTGGCTCTATTTGCGGGGTGGTGAGGTTAGCCATACGCAAGGCCTCACACAGCTACACTTCCCGTGCCAAATGCCATTCACATCACAGTCGCTGGTGAGCTCGAGGTAACTGTTCCCTCCTGGGCTCTGACACTGCTTCTAATGCTGTTTCTATAGACTTGTGGACAGCAGCGCGTCCTGTTCCCGGGCGTCCTCCTGCAGCCAGTAGGGCCAATTGGAACACCTTCACTGAAAAAGACAAATTATGGCTCGGGCTACACACTGGCAAAGCTTTGGCACCGTGGAAACAGTGTCCAGCATCATTTGCATGTAACACAGACCTCACTCATTTTTTTAAACATCGTAACAGACAGTGAGGTCTGTGGATTATTGCAAATAGATGAGTTTCCAAATTTTGCAGTACTTTGAGAACCACAAATGAAATTCCATTCTTGTGATTGTATTTGAGGTGACAGGCATCACAAAAAAAATCCACACAGACACACATACATAGACACAAAGGACAAGACGCCACTAAAGTTAAGAAGAAATGATGTTCAGTCACATTTGTGTGGACTGCGCCTTTTAACAAATGAATGCTCAACAGTTTTTCCATTTTTCTGCTGGTGTGCACCACTAACAAGAAACAAACAAGAACTGGGTCTGTGGTGGTAGGGCTGCCACGATTAGTCACGCTTATTACGCAGTCTGCCGGGGGATTCAACTCGGGTCAGGGACAGCTGCACGGTGCGGCAGGATCCCCTCGTGGGACCTCTCCCCGGCGTTGGCTGGCCCCCGCCGGATGCTTTTCCTCCGTGGCGGTGCGCCGTGACCGGCTCTGGGTTGGCTGTAAAGCTCCGGCCGCGAGCTTTACAGCGCCCCCGTTTTCCGGGGCCGTGGGCTCTCATTAAAGAGTTAATGAGCTATCATCTTAATTGTTTTTATTTTCAGTTAGCTCAGGGGTCGGGAACCTGTGGCTCTTTTGATGACTGCATCTGGCTCATAGACAGGGGTGAAAGTAAGCCGGTCCGGTACTGCGTACCACTAAAACATTCAGTGGCGGTACGCAGTACCAGGAAGATGGGGGAGCGACTGCCTGCTATAAAGCCCTCATTCAGAACCAGTCATGGCAGCACTCAGGGTCAGAAAATGATCCGCTAGTAATATGCAGTCTTGAAAACTACTTTGTCTGTTTAAAAATCCCTTTTAACTCATTCCAATTTGTTTCTGAACTGTCCGTGCTGTGTTTTAGTTCATGCTGGACGGAGCCTTGGCAAGGCATCTCCCCTCGGAGAGAGCCCGGTGGTCTCCTCTGCACCCAGCCTTCGAAACGTACCACACGTTTAATGTATTTACGTTTTTTGCAAAATGTCCCAATTAAAATCAGTAGGAGAGTAAATAGTTGTGTTTCGTGTCATTTTGTTCAATTTTAACGATACAGAAAGCTCGGAAAAGAACCTGCTTATGAGCTAATGACCGGAGAGTTCACTCAGCAGTACGTGAGTATGTATGCGCGTCTACATCCAAAACACAGCGGTTGCTATGGTGATCGGTGCACGATCGGGTCCATGCAGCACCAGAAGTAGTATTTTATTTATTATTGGTTAGCTTAAAAAGAATAAACTTAGAGACTTATTATACTCTAAAATTGTTGGTTTTACTTAAAAATGCACGCATTTATTTGTATTCAGTGTTAAAAAATATTATATGGCTCTCACGGAAATACATTTTAAAATATGTGGCTTTCATGGCTCTCTCAGCCAAAAAGGTTCCCGACCCCTGAGTTAGCTCATACGTCAAGCTGAAGGCTAATGATCTGATCAGCTGCATGCTGGTGCAATAAGCTGTATGTTTACAGTCAATTTACGTACGATCTGATTAGTCGACTAATCGAAGAAATAATCGGTGATTAGTCGACTATCAAAATAATCGTTTGTGGCAGCCCTAGGTGGCAGCGCAGCGTGAGGTTAGCGCTGGTGCCATCAGCGAGTGGAACAAGCCTTTTTAACTTTAGGCACTAATACTAGGTCAGCTGAGGCCAGTGCTCTGGCTAAATGGAAAGTGGCCATCAAGGAAGCGGAGGCACAGTTAAAGAAGTTGACAGAGTGTTGACAATGGCACCCAGCTCAGTCATTATTCCCAGCATTCCTGTGGCATGGTGCTAACCCTGAGAATGTTTTCCATCTGTCCAGCAAACACACAAAATCATCTCCTGTGACTGTACACCATGATGGAGCAGCGACGGAGGGGGGCAGGTTGCAACCGAGGCACATAATCAATGTCTGAGGGTATTTTGTATTCACGGTGCTCTGAGAGACGATACATGATGTCTTCACCTTGAGCAAACACAAGCAGAGCTAGTGTGTGTGATGTTAGAGAGATGGGAGAGGGGGAGCTGTTGATCTGATACCGGCAAGTGGAATGAATTACAGCGGATAAATATATCCATTATGCTTCATAATAAGAGTTGCCTAATGTAGCAGCTCCACAACCACTATGAGCGGAGCAAACACTAGCTGCAGGATGCCGGCCTGTTAAGGGGTCAGTGGGACGTTTTGGAGGGAAATCACTGTGAGCGTAACGGCATGCACGGGCAGAAAACGTGACTGTGTGCGCGTGTCACTTGTTTTTCACACGTCCTCACCGTGACACTGCGCGTCGACATCGAGAACTCTGGTTCACCCCGCTCCAGCTGTTGAAGAGGGGGCAACCGCGGGGCAGGGAAATTGCTCTTGCCTATTATGACGGGATGAACATCACACACTCACACGCGGATATACACACACACAAAAGCTCAGCGTCGGGCCCATCCCACCTAATGACCATAGGCTCATACGGCTAACGGGCGCTCAGGGAGGCAATGAGGTTTGCCATCTATATATCAGTGACCCCTGGATGACTTCCCTCCCCCATTCACGTCCCCCTTCATGACCTGGCAATGGTACCCTATTAGGGTGAGGAGGGGGGAGACAGAAATAGGGTCTGGGATCCCGTTTGAATGGAGTGCTCTGACACAAACACCAGCATGTTGAGTACACAAATCTCCCAGCAAATGGGGTCAAAGCCAGTGCTTAGCCATTTGTTTTGATTTTCCTTGCCCACTCCCCACCCCACCCTCCAACCCACCTTTACTCACACTCTCATAACTGTTAGGCAATCATGCGGGGCAATATGGCAATGATGCATCAGTGGAAGACTAAGAGCGTGGAGGAGAACGATCATGCAACAGCCGACTCTGCCTTGGCTGCGCGCTTACTATCTCTTTGACGCATGTGCCGCTCGAGCTGGCGCAGACTGACGTATACGCCGACACACAGACAGTCACACGCAAGGTGCATGTGATCGAGCAGTGTTACGACTGCATCCTCCGGAGAGATAGATGAAGGCAGCATCACAGGAAGGCGAGAGTAAACAGGCTCGCGCGAGTGCCAAGACACAAATGTCAACTTCCTTAATGCTGCAGCAGTTTCTTCACGCCCCATCGAGCACGAAGATGAAAGTCAAACAATAATCAAAACCTCGCTGTTCACGTTCATGCATTTCATTTATAACCTCTGACAGGTTCAGAGAATTTAAGGGATTTGATGGCGCAATGTGAAGTTACATCAGAAATGTGTTCTCACGTTGAGCTATGCGTTCCTTTGTTTGTGTTTTCACTCGGTCCGGTGAGGCGGCGGTAGTAGTAGCGAAGCGATCAGCCGCTGAGTCAGAGAGAAAGAAGGAGGTTGATCTCTGTTCGTCTTAAGAGGGACATCTGCAGCCAAGCGGGTCACTGTGTTAGACCCCATGTGACTCCAGCCTGCTCTCTAGGCTAATCCTACTTTGTCTTTACCAGGAGCTTCAATGGCTGCTCAGCCACACACACACCCACACCCACACAAAGCCAAAAGCCAGTCAAAACAGTGTTTAGGGCCCATCTCATGTCTCCCAGATCTCCTGGCTGTCTGATAACTGGAGCGACACATGACCCAGTGACGGCCACTAGGCTGGCAGTAACGTGGAGCTATAACAGGTTTATTCACAAGCTAGTCAGAATGCATGTTTGC
The DNA here is from genome assembly GCF_000972845.2 of Larimichthys crocea. Lineage (NCBI taxonomy): Eukaryota > Metazoa > Chordata > Actinopteri > Sciaenidae > Larimichthys > Larimichthys crocea. The sequence continues at coordinate 49,023,181 of NC_040013.1, read as the reverse complement.
ATTTCTGTGGTCGTGTGAACTGGACGATTCATAACATGCAAACTGTGTGTGTGTGGTCTCATGTCAGCATGCTCTCAGCTTATGTTTATGTCTGTGTATGCCATCCTGTGTTTCTTTCTTTGCATGCAGTTGTATGGTTTCATATGTGCGTGTGTGTGCGTGTGTGTGTGTGTATACACATGTCCGTAGCCCTTAGAGGCAGAGGGTAACAGCCGGCTGCTCTCTCTGATCAGGTTACAAAAGTGGGTGTGTTCCCGCTCTCCTCTGTCGCCTGCATGTCTGCCTCTCTCTCTCTCCCTTTCTCGCTTTCTTCTCCCTCTATGTCTCTGCCTCTCTCTCCCTTTCTGCTTACAGAGGCCTGAAGCTTGCGTCATCCAGGCCTCTTCCTCTGGCACCACTACAGACCACCTCTCTCTCTCTTTTTTTCACTTGTCTGTGTTCTTCCCCTTCCCTCTCTCTTTCTCCCATCTCCTGACAGCTCCTGACAGGGAACAGCCCTGCAGCTGGTCCACACTCCCTGCAGGAGGCTTAAAGCCATGATACTTTCTCCCCTGACCTCTTCAGCAGAAACTGGCCCACCAGCCGCCCACCCAACATCACTCTAGTATTACTCGTCTGGACAACAGTACACACACACACACACACACACACACACACACACACACACAGAAGTCTTACTAACTAGTACTCGGAGGTGGTCTCTCCAGCACACGTCCTAAACACAAAGATTCACACTCCAGTGTGTGGAAAGATGCTCGCTCTGGCATCTGCCTGATCTTACAAACGTTGCCAAACGTGTCTCTGCTGCTTCTAAAAAAATATGCAATGCGAGATCTGGTGTGCAAGAGACGAGTACTCACAACTAACGTTCACACAGTCAAAGACCTTACTGTGCTGTAGTAAATTACAGCCTTGTAGGGCATGACCAATTTGAACAAGCAGAGAAAACGCTGTGCCAACATCCCGAACACAGCTCGTAGATAGATCTGGACAATTCTGGGTGTGCAGCAGATATTATGCAAGAATGCATGTTGTGAGGACTGAAATTGGTTTTGTGCTCTGTTCACAGACCAGTTTTTTTCTGTTGTTACAAAAACTTAGAATCTTATCAGCAACATCGGATGCCAACACACCAAGGTGTTGCATGTAATGTTTTTTTTTTTTTTACGAAACTTTCACCATCAACAGTGAAGTGTCAGATCAATGTGCCCAGCTGTTACACGTATGTACCTACATGTGTATGTCTGAGGTGCATTCACACCTTTGTCTATGGTGCCGGTGCATGCAGAAGTAATACCTTGTCTTTCTCATGTGGCAACAACCGGACAGGTGGAAGTGATTCCAGAGACACCGTCCCGGTCCCGTCATCCAGGGAGCTGCTGCGGCTGACGAGCAGGAACATTGGACCCTGTTTGGCCACGCGTCCGTGGGCCACGGCCCTCTTCAGGGCCACCCTCAGCTGCTGGTGGAAGAGGCCGGGCCCCATGGAGCCACTGCCCGACAGGTAAGCCGCCACGTCAGCCTGGCACTTGAGAAAGCGTTCAACGTTCTTTAAGCTGGAGCCGCCAGGCTCATGGAGTCCCTCAAGTGCCCGCTTGATCAATTTGTTCCAGTCGAGTCCCGGTTTCTTTCCTGAATGGGAGTGAGAGCTACCACCACCACTGCTGCTGCCGCCGCCGCCACCACCACCACCGCTGCTGCCTCCTCCTCCTCCACCACCGCCACCGCCGCCACCACCACCTCCTCCTCCTCCTCCTCCTCCAGAGCTGCCACTACCTTTGGGCTTGGGCAGAGCCAAGCGCCCAGGATTGTCTGGGTCCTTGTAGGAGTTGAGACCTTTGTTGGTGACCTTCAGGATGGTGCCATCCTTGACGCTGAGCTCCAACTGTTCCAGAACCGTTTTGCGATCCAGACCATGGGACATGGAGACAGCATTGCAAATGCGCTCCTCTGATGGTCGCTGCTTCTGCTTCTTCACCTTCTTGATGGCCTCTAGAATCCATTGGGTGTACATTGGGTTGGCCAGTTTCACCATGGCTGCGGTCTGAGTGGGTGCGGAGGCCCTGGGGCCTTACGGCAATGACCACACACAAAAAACACGGACTGTAAGCCAAGGAAACACCTGGCCTGCGCCGTAGCGCCGCCGCCTCCTCCTCTTAGCCCTCTGCCTGATTACTATCCCTTGTCCTGGGGTCGCACAGAGAGTCCCTCAGAAGCTGAGTATGAGCAGCACGGTAATGAGCAGCTGACCATAGCACAAACCCCCTGAGCCAACCCGGTAAAATGCTGTCTACCCTCCTCCCACTCCCAGCCAGGAGAAGGTCCCTGGCGAGAAGCAGGGGGAATGGAGGAAATAGCAGGTGTTTTGGCAACTTAAACTCCAACAGCACACAAGGCAGGATAGAAGAGATGTTGTCAATAAAAGAGGCTTTCAGAAAAATGAGGCGCTTCCCACTTTTCCTGTCGTAAAATAGCTACACATGGACGATAAAACCTGTTCACTCAGTTTCCGGTCAGTGGAAAACAATCCAGTTCTCAGTGCAAGTCGTGGAAGATGATCATAGTCTCCAAAACGTGAAATTGGTGTTTCAGTGACAAAGGCGAGGGCAACACAGCAGAGATATTTTCAGAGATTATTCCCCACATCCACATTTCCTTGTGCTCTTTTCTCGCCGTCTCTCACTCTTCCAGCAGTCTGGACCTCTCAGTTCTGGGACGGAACAGATATCTCACCCCAGGGAGCAGCCAGAGCTGATCACCTTCATGCCTGTTGCACTTCGGTAGCTGAGGAACCCTGCATAAGAAGAATAAAAAACACAGATTAGTGAGAGGGTAAAAAAAGGAAAAGAAAAAGTTTCACATCTTTTGATAAAGTAGTAACGGAATAATATCTTTGACAAGTTTGAGAGAAGATGCAGGTAACCTCAGAAAGAGTAGAACTTTTGTAACAACACCGGTCCACCCTGCAGTGCAGCTCACACAGACATAAACAAAGCCACGCATGCCCTCACAGAGCACCATGGGGTTTAACCACGCTCCTCTTAACTCTACTGATACATGTCACATCTTCACAGCTTGGTAATCATTTTTGTAAACAACCGTGCAGTCCTCATGTTACAAGGACACAACTGCCAAAAACCAAAGCCAGCACAACATGGAGATACAAGCAAACACCTGATAACCGCTAAAAACGGCACAGGTGTGCCCTATAAGGACGGAAACCGTGAGGTAAACATCAAACTGAAAACTACGCTGGCAAGTTGACCGGTGGGCTAGTTGGGTTGCTAACGTAAACATGATGCAGTCAAAACACAGACTGTTAGCAAACATTAGCCGAGAGGCTAGCTCAAAAATCAAAGCTAAATCAATTGCCGCATTGCCAAACAGTTTCCCGCGGTGCTGTTTCCCCTCACTGATATCATATCGGGCTGCTAAGTGTTTGACAACAAGCCTTCCCGCTAACAGCTGTTGTTTAGCGAGCTAACGTAAAAAAAAAAAGAAAGAAAGAAAAAAAAAGCTAGCCGACGGGCTAACGTTACGGTTATGTTACTAACATTACTCGCTAACCCGAAACGTAAACAGCGTGAAACGAGAGGTTAGCCAGCGCTCCGGGTCAAAAACACAACGTTTAGCCCTTTCCGCCGACGTTTCGGACCGTACATACCAGCACACCGCTGGAAACACAGCAAATAATCTCATTTTGAATGTCATTCCGATATTAACGTGAGACCGCGGCCTTGTAAAAGGCACAATGCAACTTGCAGACGGCCATCTCGGGCTAGCGGGCAAGTGCAAAAATGAAGATATGATAGCGGCGGATTCTGCAGTGTTACATGCTCTGCGGCCTCCTTCCCAGCCCTCGGTATGAGCGAGGAGCCTCTACCCGCTTAAACACGCCCGTACAAGCGGTCCCCACCTCGCTTACTTCCTCCCTTCCACCAGCCGCCCTCCCACGTAACGCTACAGCCTGCGGTGCGGTGAAGACAAGGCCGCTGGAGCGTAGCTAGGCCTCGGCTCCCCCCTCCCCCTCCGTACACCCCCCACCCCCCCACCCACCTCCGCGATCATCAGCCCTCCGTACCCCGCTCTCCCTCTACCTCTCGCGGTTCCCCTGAAAGCCCGAGCTGGTCCGGTTCTGGTTTCCGAGGGAAGCTCGGGTAAAGCATACCGTGTACAAAATCTCACGTCCCCCCCTCCTCTATCCGGCTTCCGCTGCTACTCACCGGAATTTCGTGTCGAGCCGCCAAGGAGAAGGTGCCAAAACCGTGCGAAACGGAGACAACAACAAGCCTGAAAATGCAGCCATAGACCAGGGGTTCTAGAGCCGACGCCATCTTTGAGTGAAACAGGAGCACGGCTGATGGGGGAGGGGGGAACACTGAACCGTCAGGCAGGGCCAAGGGACCGTCTGCATGGTGTGAGGCGAAGATCCAGGGGAAGAAAAATTCACTGCAAGGCGCGGGGGGCGGCGGCGTTGTGCTGTTGCTATGAGAGGGGTGTGAATATTGCTTGAGCACATGAAATGGAAGAAAGGGACAGATGGTGGTGGTGGTGGAGGGAGGAAAAAAATAGAAAAATAGAAAGGGAGGGATAGGTGTTCACGCATTCTCTGAACTACAGCTACATAAGGGGAGATTCAAGGGAGCGTCTGCATTTTGCCTAACAGTTGTAAAAAAAAAAAAAAAAAAAAAAAAAAAAAAAATCAAAACCAATGAGCGTTCCTTAACGTTAGAGGGTATTTAAAGATCAAAGTGAGACACCCTCCACACTGCAGTCTATTGTAGCAGCTGTATGTGTTTTTAAGATGATGATGGGAAGCGAGCCACACACATCCAGTTCCCACTTATCACATGCTATCTGTAGTATTACAGCACATGATAAAGCATATTATTATTACCTGTCCATGCAGGGTAGTTCACCTATGCACTGCTTGTCAGACTGTGAAATCAGTATTATTTTCCCACCAGAGGACAACATTATGCGATCCACTATGTTACATTTCATTAAATGACAGCAAAGCCTAACACCTTCTCCTTATAATTTATGTGTGGAGAGTTTTTTTTCCTTTCTCAGTTCTCAGTTCTCAGTGCAACATCAATTACAGCATCTGGTGGCAGATGGGAGCAACATAATGTAAAGTTATAACTCTCAGTGCTTTTTGAATCAATTCACACTCAATGTGAGCTACTTATAGCTTAATGTATGTTGTATAAAAATTCAAAACTGTAATGTTAGGCATGAGACTATGATTCACACAAAGCGATCTACACAATGACTGCTAAGTATCACATATTCCCCCCCTGTAGTTTGCCTTGGGGGAGTTTCAACAACTTAAGTACAACCTTCTTATTCAGGAGAAACACAATCAATAGAGGAAAACTGATTTTGCTGCTTCAATTTCATGATCATGGTGATAGAGAGACACTTGTGTCGGAAATCTGGCAGCAATCTTCCTTTTCTATTACAGGCTAATGCCGAAAGCTCCCTGGGTGGAAATTAAATTATCTGCAGCTTTGTGTAAAATGATGTGTACAGCAGTCCTCAGAGACAGATTATAAAGCGTCTTATAGGGAGCAATTAGACCTGAGGTGTTTCCCAGGTTAGAAGTGTCTTGCGAGAGGGCAAACTACTGTCAGCACAGTGGTGATCAAATAAAAGCGGTAAGGTCACACTTTACTCACTGTTTGTCTTGCACTTCTTCAGGGACAGATAAATCACGTTCCAATGACAAGGCACTAATTATAATTAACGGTAGTGTTATTACACAGATAAATAGTGTGAAGCGTTAACACATGAGCGGCTATTAGTACGTCTCCTGAGGACTCACATATTACATTAGTGTGTACAGTAGGCCAGCTAACAGATGGACAATACTCTGGAGAAGCTTGCACCACATCTATCGTTCCTGGCCATGAATAAATAATGTTGTGTGCCATAAGCCAATGCACAGGCCATGTTCACCAATACACAACAAGAGAAACACACTAACCTGTGTGAGGTATGAGGGTGGAGTACTGTAGAGTCATTTCAACTGTGATAAGATCATATTGATTTTCATTCAGAAAAATGGAGGCAGATGCACAACTTGAAGACTTTTACTTATTGCAAATTAGTCAACTTCTTCAGGAGGTGGGAGATGAGGGCAGGGATGTAATTTACACACAATTTTGCTGGAACTCACCTAAGATGTTACAAATTGTTATGATAATTATTACAGTACACCTAAGTGTGTAAAAATAGGCTATAGAAATAATGCATTCTGCATAAAAGTCAGGGAATAGTTTCCCATTTTGGAACATGTGGTTTGGTTTCTCGCAGAAAGTTAAATGAGAAGATTGATATCAGTCTCTGTGGGAAATTTGAAGCTACAGCCAGCAGCTGGTTAGTATAGCTAAGCATAAATACTGTAAACAGAGAAACATCTAGCCTGTCCATGGTCCATAGCAAAATCCGGCACCAGCACCAAGCTCATTTCCAAAAAAAAAAAAGAAAAAAGAAAGAAAAAAAAAGTTGAGTCCGCACATGAGTAATGATTCCTTGAAGCCTTTATGGAGACTGCTCCTGGCCAAGAAATAGTCCACCACATAACCCCTTCTAAAACCACAACTTCTTGGTTTTACACTTTGTAAATAGTGTGATTTGACATGTTTATTAGTGAGCTTTAGAGGTGCTGCTAGGTTAATTACATTACCCTTAGACAAAACTGTTCTATCTGTTCCTCTGCTTCCAGTCTTTATGCTAAGCTATGTTTACCAGCAATATGCAGAAAAATTAATCCTCTGGTTCTAAATTCTCACATGTTAGAGTTTGCCTACCTCTTTGTAAATTACATATCTTGAATATGCAATTTTGAAGACATCACTTTTGGCTCTGGGAAATCTGGGATATTTTCCAAATTTTTTATGTTTTACAAACAAACAATTGATCACTTTATTTAACAAATAAATGACCATTAGAAAAATAATCCAACATTCTTGGCTAAGATGAACAGGTTCTGATCATATGGTTGAAAATGTGCTGCATTGAGTGATACATTTCACCCTCACCCTCACCCGCAAATGGGTGTTTTGGTATGAGACCCTTGGCTTGTATTCTCTTTTTGGTGGAGAAAAGGAGACAAGTAATCCTTAGCTTTCTTTCATCCCCGTAATCCCTCCTTTTTTTAATTTCTATTCTCTGTGCATCCACCTGCTAGGGGCCCTGAGCCCCCAGCAAGCTGCACCAGTGTCCACCTGCCCCCTGCATCCCTCCCCTCTCTACGACACACACACACACACACACACACACACACACACACACACACACACACATCCTGTCCACCTGATGCACAGCAGCACCTCCTGCTCTCCAGGCCTTCTGTTGAGCCTGCTGGCTCCTGCTCTGCTCCACTTCTTCCTGCCTCTGGTTTAAAAGCTGGATGTTTGCCAGGCTAAATAAACTTACAGCATCCATACTAATCTAAAACATTTCATCCTTGCTGTTGTGTTGTTATTGTTGTTGTAGAAGTTCTGTTGGTGTTGGTATTTAATAGTGAGTTGGCCAGTTTCCATACAGCTTATAAATAGTTTCTTCTGTTGTTTTTATTCTAGATCCCTTTGCAGATACATGTCAAACCCCCTATTGTGAAATGGGCTTAAAATAGGACCTGACTGATCGCCTGTTAAGGTTCAGTAAATGAGGATGTTTACATATTGATTCCTGCTGAGGGGACATTTTCCAAGTAAACAAGGCCACTTGACACACGACCAATTAATATCAACCCATACTGCCATACATCTGTGGCAGGTTTGGCTACTTCGGTAATGTGGAAATGTCTGGTGTATGGGGTCATTTTATGACAACTTGAGAATAAGACATTATCAAGTGGAAGTCTGGAAGTGACTCAGCTGAAAGGAAAATTGGGAAATGCATCTCCTCTGGCTGATGCCTTTTACTTTGCCAACATGAAATATGCAGCTGTGAGTAAGTAGCAGTCAAAATGTGCCACCACCCCTGCAGACCTCATTTCTGAGTTCCTGTTTTTTTGGGTGATGACTGGAGTTCTGCGCTCAGACAGCCAGGCAATGTCCAGGACTGCTTTTTTTTGTCCGTGTGAAACTAGCAAGCTTCCTGCTGTGGCTGGCCGGCTGCCAAGTCCCCAAACCCCACCCCAACCCAACCACTCCACCCCCCCACACACAACCCAAACTCCAACTCCAAACCCCTCCTATCCTGAAAAGAGCTGAAACATACAACGGAAATTTCCAGGGCCTGTCCACCCAAGAGCGTGCCCCCACCCGTCCAGTGACCCCAACCACCATCCAAACCCCTCCTCCCACCCTCCCTCCCTGTGGCCCCTGCTCCCTCCCCTGCCTTGAATCCAAAGGGATAGGGAGCAGCTGGAAGGTGAAGTGCAGCTTGTCGGCACTGAGCTGAAAGTCAAGCCAGACACCTCCGACTCCTCCTGTCTGAAATATTCCTGAGAACACCACCTCCTTCACTTGAACCCAGAAGTGCCTAAGAGTGCCTCAGAGTACTCTTGTACACGAGACATAAGCAGTGGAGGGAAATGTGGAGAACTACTTTGTTTGACAAATCAATTGTCCTGCTGTAGTTAACAGTTGTTTTAAGTGTAGGAACATTTCACGCAAGGGCCTCTGACAAGGCCATTAACATGCACAAATAGCTCTGACTTTAACACTATTAAGTGCAGCAGAGGAGGAAACAGTCACAGTAATCAATAGTGCTGAAGCAGGAAAACCCCTGACACATCTACGTAGGTAATTCAAAAGTTGTTTCTTTTAATCAGGTGGTCTCATTGAGATCAAGACCTAAGGACAAGAAAATGCTGATAGTCAGACGAACATGTCTTTGTAAAAGAATATAAATATAGTTAAGTAAGGAAGTCCATCCAACTTTGTGGATGTATACATGTGGGCAGTATACAATGTCCCTATAATCAAGTGCAGACAGAAAAGTTGACTGAACAATAGCTTTATGGTTAATAAGAGACAGGCATTAGCATAGAGATTGGGAAAAGGGCAAACTTCCTTGCCTGGCAACTGCTCTTGGTCAAAAATAGTCCAACACATAAGCCCATTAAACTGCAAATTGTTGCTTTCTCACTTTTTGGTTGGATTAAGCGTTGGATATATTATGTGTTAATTAGTAGCTTTGGTGAGGCTGGTAAGTGGATTTTGTTGCCTTTGAACGAGCCAGGCTAGCGGTTTTGAGCAAAGGTGTTGTAGAACTCTTCTCCTCATCCTATGCAGACAAGACTTTTGTCAAAATTTTGTGAAGATCATTTTTGAATGTCAATGTTTGAATAAATATTGAATGGCAGAATAGTCAGAGACAAAGATGGATGTAGAGAACACAGCGTATATGTAAAACAATTTACAATGTATTATTAAGAAGTGATATCTGGAATGCATTCAGAACCAGGGACATATATATATATATATATATAGAGAGAGAGAGAGAGAGAGAGAGAGAGAGAATAGTATCATCTGCATCATCTAGACCTTAAGACTGTAGTTTTGATGAATACACTTATTCGCTTTTTGCCAAGAGTTACATAAAAAGCTTGATGCCACTTTCATGTTTGTACACTAAATATGCAGCTACAGTCAGTTATCATAGCTTAGCTTAGCTTAGCTTAGCTAAGCACGCAGACTGTAAACAGAGGGATACAGCTAGCATAGGTCTGTCCAAAGGTACCAAAGTCCACCTACTGACACCTCCATGGCTTTCTAATTGTTATATGTTGTTTTCCCAATCTGTACAAAAATCAAAATGTAGAAACATGTTACAAAAAGTCTAAGAAATAGTCCAGCAACCTCAAGCAAAACCACAAATTGTAATTTTTACACTTAGTATGGGTTAAACGGACAAGCAAGATATAACATAACTAATATTAGTGAGCTTCATAGTCACTGGAAGGTGATTTTTGTTACACTTAAGACTGTTTCTAGTCTTAGTGCTAACTGTATCCTGGCTTTATCTTTGTATGTAATGCACAAACATGAGTGTAATAGCGATCTACTGTGTATTATTATTAATTTATTATTTTGCAAAATGTCAAACTTTTCTATTGCATAGAGTAAAACTTTTCATTTCAGTCAGTTCACTCTGTTTTTTGGCTTCCTGACTCCAATATATAATTTTTTACTATAGATGTATTGCAGGCTTACTCACATCTCTGGTAACATGAGCATTGCTTTTATTATTTGTCAATGCTGCCTATGGCAGCCTGGCAGCTTCATTCTTCTGGTTCTACACCAAGGCAATCACAGCAGCAGCTATAAACAACAACAAAAAAAAAAACACCAACAAACCAAACAAGTCTAGACAGTGAAGAAGATAGCAGGGAGTTTTCACAGCATTGAATACTTTGCTTGATAAAGTGAAAGTGGAAACAATGAAGATGGGAAGGGGGATAATTAAAAACATGGCCTTCCCTTTTCAGTTTATATTAGTTCTGGTGGTTTGTTGTGTTCACCTCGCTTAAACAGCATCGAAGTGCTTTTCTTAAGAGTAAGTTTATTTATGACTTATCTACTGCTCAACAGAGCTTTAATTCACTTCCACACAACAAACAGTAATATCACATGATGCTTGTTTGGCTGTTTGGTATCCAGACCTCCCACATTACAGGCTCCTTCCCAAGTTTAAGCTTGGAGTCTTGGAGTATGGCAGCTCCGCAGTGTTTGCAGAGCAGGATGCACTACAGACAACAATGCAGCCTCCAGGACTCTCACACACACACACACATTCCTGTGGGCCTGGTGGTGGTGGTGGTGGGGACTTAACCTCTGGAGCTCAGCAGGCTTTGTCTACTTCTCCCCCACCTCCATCCCTCCCAACTACAGGCTACCCCCACCTTTTTAACAAGAGTTCACTTACACAACAAGCTTGTCTCACACCAGAAAGAGAACATGAAGACCTTCCTAATCAATTCCATTAAGCGTCGGGAGCAATGTCAAAAAGGATATGTTGGTTAATGGACAATTGAACGCAAATGATGTGATCCCTTGATTTCATCAATATGAGCCATGCAATATATATTAAAAGCCATTCAGTTCGCAGTCATTTATATTAACGATACCACTTTCAGATTAGTGCAGGGTAATGGGGGCAAAAAAGTGTACATTCCCATGAATGATGAGCCCGCCACGGTCGCCCCAAATTGCATTACAGAGGCAGTAATGATCTGTGTTGTTATTATGTAAACTGTGGTGAATCAGTTATTCATTCAATATGGTGCCTAATTGAATAATTTAATTCTTGTCTGTGTAAAGATATGCATGTTTGTCTCCCCCCTGTGCTAGCGAGAGGCAACAGATGGAGCATGTTAAGTAATCATATTGCAGTAAATTAAAATCACAGATTATCCTGAGAGATGTGTAACAAAGTGACATGCATGCATAGCACACTGAAGGTGATAAATACCATCAGTCCTGTGGGATAACAGTATCTAGCACAGGTGACAGTGACAGAGGACTGGCTGTGTTTTTCATATGGAGAAAGACAAGAGAAACTGCTGCAGAGAGTGATGATGATATCATGATTCATCCATCCAGGCTTTCCGCATACACGTTTCCTGCCTGGAAACAGACATCCACAGAGATGGAGTGGAGGGTAAACTCGGGTCTAGTTAGTTTTCAGCCTTTTTACATGTAGCATGCATTTCCACCACTTTATTAGCTGTCACAAAAAGAGCGACACATAATTCATTTTATTAAGATTGATGGTGATTGATGCTTTACACCTGTGAAATAGTTTATATTTTTAGAAAGTGAAATTGCACAACCCTACTACAAACTGGGACGAGTATACAGTATATGTATATGTCTTATATTAAAAATATTTATTTTTAAATATTTTTGAATATTAAGTCATGTTATTGGTGTGGTTCTCTAGATAGAAAGTCAACCTGTCAGTCAGTTCACTGCTGAAAACATAGAAATTAGTTTAAACAGGACATATTGCAAAATGAATAGGAAATATAGCCACTGACAAGGTTAGAAATAATGATTTTTAATTGAAATAATAATTGTTTCCTTCAAACTTGGCTTTAATAAAAGAATCCTCCATTTGCAGCAATTACAGCCTTGCAGACCTTTTTCATTCTACTGGTCAATTTGTGAAGGTAATCTGAAGAGGTTTTCATCCCATGCTTCCTGAAGCATCTACTTCAACATCTAGCACTGCTCTGTGACGTGAATAGTACGAGATCTTCAGTTTCTTGGCAATTTCTCGCATTGAATAGCCTTCATTTCTCAGAACAAGAATAGACTGAGACGTTTCAAAAGAAATTTCTTTGTTTCTGGCCATTTTGAGCCTGTAATGGAACCCACAATTGCTGATGCTCCAGACACTCACATAGTCTAAAGAAGGGCAGTTTTATTGCTTCTTTAATCGGCACAACAGTTTTCAGCTATGCTACCATGATTGCAAAAGGTGTTTCTAATGACCAGTTAGTCATTTAAAATGATGAACTTGGATTTGCAAACACAACATGCAATTGGAACACAGGAGTGATGGTTGCTGATAATGGGCCTCTGAACATCTATGTAGATATTCCATTACAAATCAGCTGTTTGCAGCTACAATAGTTATTTACACTATTTACAATGTCTAAAATGTATTGTATAATGTATATATCATGATTCAATAACTCTCTCTCTGAGTTTTGTACTGTTTGAACATACTTAACATAAACATAACCAATACTGGGATTAGTAATTAGTACAGTCAGCAGTGTGGATGGATGCATGACTGAGTGAGCAAGTGTATGAGTGTAGTTTAGTACAGTGCAGTAATACAAACCAGAGGCTGACCAGAAAACCAAATTGACGTCCCAGGGCGGAGAGAGAACCAGCAATGAACCCACAGGTCAAAGGTGTTGCTAGTTTTCTGATGACCACACCCACCTCCAGCACCTGCACAGCGAGCAGCCGCACAAACAACAGGCAGACAGGGTGGAGAGGGTCGTCAGTACTACTGAACTGAAAAACAGCCAAAGTGATTCATAACTTTCACCCCTAGCATTTAGCACAGTAGCACAGCCTTGTATAGCTATGTTTATAGATGTTTTCTTAAATCTACCTGCACATATGAGCATGTGGTAAGGTAAACCATCAAAATAAAGAGCTTTGAGCTCTAATGATCATGACAGGAACAAGTAACAGCCAGGCCACACAGAAGCTTCAGTGCAGTGAGCTTCCCTCTTTGAGGTCACCAGACCAAGTAACTCAACTTAACCTCGCCATGGCAGACACTACAAGACTGGCCCCGAGGCTGCACGTCCTTCCCTGACCCACAGAATCACAACATCCCCTTTTGCTGCAGCAAGGGCCTGGAAGTCATCACTGATACTGGCAACACACAGGGAGCTCTGAGGTCATCAATAATGACTCCATTTACTTAACACCGACCCAAACACCTGCTCATTCATCATGGCCGACACATGTCAGCCTGCCTCATTTCTCACAGAGCGGCCAACCACTGCAGATCTTGATCAGGTCACCTCCGGCTCTGTGAGGGCTTTAGTGAGTGGATTAATACACACAGAAAACACGCAGAGTTAAGTACAAATACCTGCACAGTCGTGCTTGCACTATAACTGGATTTATATTGCAAAATCCTGGATGTTGCATGGACTGCATGAATTTAGTGGAAAGTTTACGCACTGGTTATTTGAACATTTCTAGCATTCTGTCTGACAGCATCATGTGTGTACTAATGCTCCTTCATAGTAGCTCATACTGAATGAGAGTTTCAGTTTTTCAACATCTTGGCAGAAATCTGTTGCACTGTCCCACTCTGCTATCTACACTACAATCTATGGATGGGTGACACATTTTAAGAAAAACCGGAATAAATAAATGAATGTAGATGAATATATGGTGCACAATGTTTCATTAAATGGTTTGATTTTGCAGTTACCAGCAGCCTGTTGCACCAGTTGTGTGTGAGTTCAAACTCAGCCTAGTTCTAACAGAAATTATTACTAAGGTGTGATTTATGCATCACTAAAAAGCTTTTGCACTAACACAAGTTACAACATAACTATTTGCTTACTACCATGTGTTACAATGCCAAGTGGCGTGGTAATGCACACAGTAACCATGACCATGCAACTCTTAGCTCATCTCAACTCTCATTGATTGGCCAATTATGTTCTAGTTGATTTACTGGTAGTTAGAAGGACTTACCCAAACTTAAGAGATAACTTGCACATGGCTGGTGCAACCCAGTGCAGATATCAACTCAACTGAACACCTAAAGAAGATATTTTAGAGATCTATCACTGTCATCACAACTAAGTATCTATGATTTGTTCTCATCCCTGTGCACAACACTTTGAGTGAGTGTTTTTGTAATGTTGGATATGAGGGAAAGCTGTACTCTGGGTAACCCTCAAACCCATTCAGTTTTCATATTTATTGAGTAAAAAGTAGTTTCATTTAAAGCTGCTCACAGTGAGATGTTAACAAAATCTCCAGCGATAACAGCTCTGAGGTTGTACTGAGCTAAATGCTCATGTAAGAATCCCAATATACTCACAATGACAATGCTAACATGCTAATGTTTAGCAGGTGTAATGTTTTCCATCTTAATCTAGCATTTTAGCATGTTGACATTTGCTAATTAAGATTAAATTAGAACTGTGGTTGATGGGAATCAGAGTCAGAGGATCAACAAAGTTGTGATCCTGTGGGGAGCATGAATACCTGTAGTACACCATTCTGTATATCTATCTCTATATCTGATAGTTGTCGAGGCATTTCACTACAAACCACAAATCAACCTCATTGTGGCGTAGCAGGAGACGTCTTGCATCACCATAGTGATCAGGGTTCATCCTCTGCGGACCCTGAATGTCCGTAAAACAATCAAAATATCATAGTGGTAACTGTTCAGTCAGGACATACAGGACAGGTCATATTATGTGTTCATGCTACCTTATATTTTCATAACTTACTAAATAAATGTATAGAATTTCTTGTGCAGAGCAACATATTCTGTTTCTCTACCAGAGCTCAGTTTACAGCACTTTTTAAGCTAAATCTCTGAGGCCCCTTTGCAGAACAAGTAGTATCTGCCTTCAGTGCCCTTCAGCTCGATGCTCACACAGAGTTGAAGATAGAGCTTCCCTTCTGGGATTTCTTCAAGAAACAACCATAAAAAAGTTCTTGTCTTCCTGTTGCCATGGCAGGCTGCCTCCATTCTCTGGAGACAACATTGAAGATGTTAGCTGACTCCTCCACCCAGGACTAGTACAACTCAGACGGACAAGATAACATTGTGAATTTAAGATTTAGGCCTGCGGCGTAGTGATCTGCTCTTTGGTGCTTCCCAGCACCATCTCTGCTTCTACTAAATACAGGGAGGGGACCTGAAACTCTCTGGGAAACACCCTGGACAGGTCCACCACACAGATGGACAAAAAGGCATAGCTCACATATACGCCCAGAGGGAATGCATGTTAGCGGAATGTGGAGGAAGCTCATGTGAACATGGGGAAAACATGAGTAGATTCAAACTCAGCAAGAAACCAATGATATGAGACAGTTCAATGTATCTCTGTTGTGGATATAAAATAGGAAACAACCGATGAAACTGATATAAAATACAAATTCTGGCAGAATTTAATACAAATATACAAGCAATTGTGAGCACATACTATTGTTTGTTTAAATCATAGAGTTCTCCTCCTTATTGTGTCTGTAACTAGATAAATAGATATTAGAGATTTTTTGGTTTTATCAAGCAAAGTTGACATCTTGAGAGGAACATCTGCAGTTCTACTTCCACTGATGAGTAAAATGATCTTTTAAGGCACCAAACCTTTTGGATAAAGATTTCCTACAACACCGAAATCAGAAATTCATAAAATCTCCAGACATATCCTCAGTACAAGATATGTGGGTAGAGTTAACGTTGAAGCAGACACCGTTTTTCCTCATCTGAGGACACTTTCCCACATTGTATCAGTGGAGAATGAATCGAGTTTGGACAAGCCCAGACAATGTGGAGATTTGTACAGGTATGTTACTGGGCAGATCACCACACTTAACACTGACTTTACTGTTTGTCTTGAGACCAGCATACAAACAGTGTTGTTAGTGCCTGTGTCAAAAAGAAGAAGTCGTCCTGTTTACCATAAATCCTGTTGCTTCCTGACACAAACAGGATGTTGCTGGTTGTCTCCTTTCCCTCCTCTGGCCTCACTCTGCAGACGGTGACAGCACTTTATAAAAACTGCTGTACACCCACACATAGGAGCTATAAAGTTTCTTATACACCAACATCTTTATATCTTTCTTCACATTTTCACATCCACCTTCTCAAAATGTCACCCAATCCAAATGAAGGAATATCTGACAGATTTGGAGTACCTACAGTTTGACAAAGAGCTCTGGCGCTTCGCTGGAGGCTAAAGGTGAAACAACACATATTTTTAGTTGGTAGTTCAGGTGCGTTATGCAGAAGAGCGGGCTGCAGAGCTCTGGTACATGCACTTCTTTTTTAACTTAACACCTGCAGAGTGTTTTCTGCAGGCGTTAAGCAGCAATTTTCGTTGAAAGACGTTGAAGGCATGAAAATATTTAATCTCATCATCATAAAGCACTGAATTTGGGTACGTACTTTAAGATACTCTGATATCACATCACACATTTGAAAAAAAGCAGCTATCATTGGCTCATATGGTTCCAATAGAGCAATAACATTGATAGTGTGGATGAGCCCACAGCATGCATGACAGAGGACAGATTTCCCAGATGAACTATGGAGCAGTTTTGTTTTGTTTTTCAATTAAACACTAAAAATCTATTGAACATCTTGCTGTCTGTAGAAGCAGCTGTTTAAAGCAGGTCTGAGCCAGCCACAGCTGCAGCACGCAGACACACTTGGACAGAAAACCAAACTGAGAGTAGCTAGAGGGTCTCTTGTTGTTGTCCTGCCTTTGTTTGTTGGCCTCCTCCTGCTGTCTTTAGCTCCATAGGAGAGCTGTGCAGGGCTTTAGAGAGCGCGCCTCTGAGCATCAATAATAGAGGGCTCACAGCATCGAGCACAGAAAAGACTGAGGCAGCGGGACAACTTAATACCATTCAGCTACTAATTAACTAATTGAAAGACGAAAGTCTCTAAATCTGGAGGTACAAATAACTGATTATGCCTCTTTGTGTGGGTGTAGAAAGTGCTCATCCATTTTAAAATGAGGCGTAAAATCAAGTGTACAGTGAGTGTGAAATCTTGCGGCTCAGGCCCATATTTGTCAATGAGATCAATGCTCTCTTATTACTGACAGAAACAAGAGCCCATAAAGGCTTGATTTGTTGTCGTCTCTTTAACTCTTTTTTGTCTGGAGGAGTTGGATGGGCTATAAGCCTGTGAGGTCAATCACATGAAGCTGTAAAATGAGATGTAAGCCACATTCATAAGGGCCTTGAGTAAAGGAAGACAGGGGGAAGAGGGGAAAGATATAGAGCAGGGGAGCTTCAGCGGAAAGAAATGGACTCCATTTTTGTAAGTCCTCCTCTCCAGCTGTCAGCCCGCTCCCTGTCCCATGGGGGGTTGCCACGGTGACAGGAGGCCACATGTCTTGGGGGCGTCGTTTTGGTCAAAGGACCCCATTGTTCTTGTGTTAAGCCGTCTTCACTATGCCCGTCTGCCAGAGACAGGGGCTTCAGCTTCACACCCCTCTCACACACTCACAAAACACACCCCCACACTCACTTGTATAGATGTGCAGCAGTTTGACTGTACACTCACACAAAACAAATCACAAAGATGCTCAAAGTTCTAAGTTTTAAAATCAGTCATAACATGGACGCACAATACTATAAAACAACGCACACTAACAAGCTGGAAGTGATTCTTGTTCTGCAGTAGCAGCCAACAGAAACCTCCTCCGACATAAATGAATGTGCACCTATTAGATGATTTCCTGTCTGGACGATAACATCAGTTCCTGTGACTTCTTTCATCTCCTCATACTTGATCAAGCTGACAGGCAAATAACTGGCAGCTGCAGCTCCTCAGGTCCACCACCAGATGGCACAGTAACGCCACTGCGTCACCCCCCAGAACTATATCAGCAGCTATATGATTCTGTCCATTTGTCTTCCAGGGGGAATACAGAAGAGACCTTGGCACACGCTCCAAGCCAGAAACCTCTGGTGTCCTTCAGCCAAGTGACTCTGACTTGATGTAAAAGGAGGGAGTCAATTACCCAGTGATGGATAGATTACAGTCATGCATCATTCTGGGAGCCAATTTTCCTATGTGAACTGAATTTGAAACTCAATTTGTTACTGCTGTCTCCATTCCGCTCTGACAGATGGATGGAGCCAGTAAAGAGGAGCTGATTTGAATCTGCGACTGGTGGAATCTCAGGTCAGAGGTCAATTTACTTCCAGACATTTGGCCGTGTTCAAAATGTAGATCGGAGTGGTCATTTCCTGTAGCGGTGCATACAGTAATGACTAAAGGTCGCGGTGTATGTGAGAGGAAAAGCTGCTGTACTTGCACTGAACTTACCACACAGCTGGAACATCACATTTGTGGAGATAGTGGCTGCTTTATTATCTGGATGAATTCCTTCCAAACGAGTCTAAATCATTTGGTTAGATGAACACAGTTTGATGCAGTGAGGTCTTCACATGGCACCGCAGCATTTCAATCAGAACCATGGTGCAACACAGTACATTTCTGCTCACACAGACATCACACTAACTTATTTAGACTTTGATGCAATGTGTAAGACAGTTTCAATCAGCCTGGCTATTACTAAAAATTATCAACAGTATATTAAACCCATCCATTAAAAGTTCAGATAACACAATGAGACAGGGAGCTCTTCTGGACATTTCCCTGCATGTCAACAGTTCTGATCAATAAAAAGACAAAAAAATAAAACCATTACAGCGATCATAAATGAACAATATCAATTAGATTTCTGTGTGTAAGTCACCTTTTCTCCCCTCATTACTATTCTTATTATTCACCCCCACCCCCACCCCCACCAACACAGCCTGACAGATGGTGAATACAGCACAGCCATCTTCATCTATCCACAAAGAGTAGGTATTGACTTGAGGATGCTCGATCCAGTGACTTTGGAGAGGGAGACTGGAGATGCACTGTGATTACCAGCTGAGTGGTTGGATATTGATCAGGAGGTGGTCAGCAGAGATGATTGGGCTCTCACTGTATTGACTTGCTTGGTTAGCGGAGGGAAACTGGCTGCAAATTACCGGCCAGCTCTAATAATTCACAGGGAAGAAAAGCGTCAATGTTTTAGCTAATAGAAAACAAACAGCCTGTTCTTTAGAAAAAAAAAAAAATCACTGCATTTAATTTCAAGAAAACAGGGCAGGTATCGATGAAAGTGGAATGAACTTGGTGGCTGTGCCCCTTTATTCTCAGTTCTCTTGTAAAGTCATTTAAAAGTGTCTTGCGCCTCCTCAGGGAGTGGAGGCTGGACAGGTGGAGCAGTGCTGAGCCGCCGGCCTCTCGTCCTCCTGCGGGACTCTTTGCTGGAGTCAGGGGAGGTCCGCGGTAGCCAGGCCAGACCTGCACTGTTGCTGCTGAGCTCGTCGTTGTTCTGGTTCCTCAGGCTGCGGCGTACGGAGCGCTGCCCTCTAGTGGTGACAGGTTTGAACACATCCTCGAAATTAAAGTCACACTGCCAGGGGGCGAGGGACAAGGTGGCTGCTCCCTCTTCTTCCTGACTATCAGAGCTCGACCTGATGCTGTTTTCCTGCTGGCGAGCTGCTTGGTCTCCCTGATCCTTCTCCTCTACTTCATGGCTCATTTGGTGCTCTTCTGTCTGGTTCCCTTGCTCCTGTAGGACTGAGCTGTTTACAGATCTCCTCCTGCCTCGCTTGGTCTTTCTCTGTGCTGGTTCTAATGGCAGACTCGATGTTGCGATGTTGGATTCCTCACCTGAAGGTGGGCAGTCTAAGGTGGTCGCCTCCAGACTGAAATCACGTTCTAATTTTCCACCTAAGTCTATGTGGTGTGTATCTGCAGAAGTCTGGGCAGTAAGTTTAGTGTTGACTCCTTCCTGTTCAGGGTCAGTGTGGGTCAGTGGGGCCTCCTTTGACTCCTCAGGCTTTGTACTGGTTTGGTCTTCACAGGGATCCTCAGTCTTTCCTCCAGTCTGGTCCAGAGTCTCCTTACAGAGCAGGACATCATCAGCAACACTGACCTTTCTTTTCTTCAGTCCTCGTCCTCTGACCCTCGGCCCTGACAGCCTCCTGTCCTTCCCTGTGGTGCTTTCTTTACTGGAGTTGGCAGATGTGATGGAATCTTCAGAAGGATTTTCCAAAGCATTTGAAACAGAGGGGTCATCTGTTCCTTCACAGCTGTTAATCATCTCAGGGTTCAACTTTGTCTCATGATTTGGGGCTGTTGGAAAAAATGACAAAAGACAAAATGTCAGGAAAATTAATTTCTCAAATTCAGTCAGAATTCAAAACAACTTTATTAATCCCACTGGGGGCAATTGATTTGGAGCAGCTTTATACAGACAGAAAATTCTGATGTGTGCAGGGTTTCCACCAGGAATTTCTTTTAGAGTAATGGGGTAAGGCGAGGGAGCGTAGCGACCGAGCGGGGGGATGGTGCGGGTCGCATCAAGGAAGGGGGGTCCCGACCCCCCTTCCTTGATGCGAAAATTTTGAAAATTGTGCCCAAAATGGGCCATATTTGAGGTACCTGGAGGGAATAAATTGCATTTTTTATGTTGTATATACTTAGTGGAAAATTGTTACATCTTTGGATCTTGGCAGTGTGTTACCTGCACACCTGCTTATCTCCTTTCCACTACCTCCTATGACCTGTCCTCCTTCATCTGCTCCAACCTCTCTTGTGTCTGTCTCCTTAAGAAATATAATGATGGATGGATGCAGGCAGATTACTAGTGTGTTAATGTCAGCCACAGTGGGATCCAGTAGCCTAAATTAGCACTAAAAACACCGATAGGGCCTACGTCCTGTCATTGCTAAACCTGCCTACAAGGTAGACGTTTCCATTCATCAAAGTGTTGTTTAGTTTCAAGCGTGATGGAAAGCAGGTATAACTGGTGCACTTACATTTCTGACCATGAAGAAAAGAACGAATGTCGCTTTTTTTGCGAGGGGGTCCGTCATTCATTGTTATAATTATGACATCACCGAAGTCCGCTCAAAGTCCAGCTCAAAAGAAAAGCTATCACTGGATCGAGCGGGAGTTCAGTTGTCGTTTTTTCCCTCTCTCTCTCTCGGGGAACTGATTTCCAGGCATCTTCTCCTAGCAACCTAAAATCAACAGCGCAGAGTACGCATGTGTAGGTTCATCAAACGTCGGCTACACCATTGTAGGAAGACAGCACAAGCAAACGTCAGCTGATTTTGACACCTTGAAAACTGCTGAAGTGCGCAGGAAAAAAAAAAAACTTTTGACGATGGTGACGAAAAAGAAAAACAGCCGTTACGCTATATTAAAAATAACGTAACGGGGGGAAATTGCCGTTGCGGTCTGAAATTTTAGCGTAGCGGGCCGCAACCATATAAAGCGCTGGCGAGAATTCTGGTGTGGTATATTGAGGAAAATGTATAGAGTGAAAATTTTTTTTCAGTGATTACAAAGTCCCCCCCCCCACATAATAGCACACAAGCAAACTCCACAGTGAACCATTACTACTGTCAGATAAAGTTAGTTACTGTCTGTGTTCACCTGTGCAGCTCATAGAGGGAGCCTGCTGTGCTCCCTGGCTGAAGGACAACCTCTCTGTGATGGGACTCAAGGTAGGATTCTTGGAGGCATACGCCCGAGAGCCATACAGGGAGCGGTCCACATCCCTGTTCCACTGACGTGCTGCTGTGGAGGTCGTCTGTGGAAAGACAATCTGCATCGTTAGAAATACATTTAGCCACACGTAGGGCTGGGCGATATGGTCCAAAAGTCATATCAATATCTTTTTAACTGAATGGTGATACTTGATATCTATCAATATTTTTCCGTGGTCGGATAATTTCATACGTCTATAAGTAATGGCCTGCCGGGAAATCACCCTCCCACCACATATACTACAAATCCCACAATGCACTGCAACAGCTGACACACAGGTCCAGACCTGTGCACCACCTCTAATCCTGCTGCTTCGGTTGCTTATTGACACACTAATCCGTGGTCCAGTGTTGACAATTTAGTGACTCTTCAGACCCTCTAGCCATTTGTTTTTCCCTAAAAAGCGACTAGCGACAAATCTAGCTACTTTTTCTGGAGTTATTGGAGACTCTGATGTGACAATGTCAACAAGCAGTGGGAGACCTGGACAGAGGCAGGGAGAAATAAAAGCGAACTGGTAGCTCAAGGGAAGAAATGTATAGTAATGTTAATGCAAAATAAACTATATCAATATTAACCATATGGTCTCGCGCTATATCACGTTTGAAAATATATCGATATAGATTAAAATAGACATATCGCCCAGCCCTAGCCACATGTTGGTGTCAAAGTGAAAGGAGTATCCATTAATGATGTGATGCAGTTCTATTTTTGTTACTTTATCTTTACACCATGTCAAACTAATTTTTTTGTTTTTTTCATCAATTCATTTTAAGATTTCATAATGGAATTCCCATTATTTATATTCCTCTGTCAAGGATGAGAAATCTGTGGTGGTATATCATATAAACATACAATAACACAGATCTGTTCCCGAGCCCAGCCAAAGTTAAGCTGTAGTTAGCTATCAGCTCCAGGAAAGCCTCTAGGAAAGGCTTGTCTGCAGATCCCTCAGTGAAGTGGTGTAAAGAGAAATCAAACGAGCAGACTCAGCCAACGTACCTTCATCTTCCCAGAGGCCAACTTGGCAGCAGAGCGTGTCGACCTCTTCACAGGTTCACTCTCCTCTGACTGCTGAGGGAAACAGAGCTGCTGTGAGGATATGTTATACAGGCCGTCTCTCTGCCACACTCTTACACACACAAAGTAGATATCCTAATTAAGTACTGATCTAGTGGAATTAAACAGTACATAAATAGGTGCATGTTATGACTCCTAAATTATTAGAAAGCTCCTTGTCTGGTAAATGGAGATTTCTACAGTAAGATCAAACTCATAGCAGTTCATAGTAATAGCAGACCTTTCTCTTTCGACTGCTGGAGCGCACCGGAGCCTTGCTGGTGGATTCACACTCTGGTGGCTGCTGTGGAAAGGATTTAAAAGTTTTTTAGTTCACGGTACAAGAATGTACTCACAATGAATATCTAGAAGAGAGATGACTATTAATACAACAATAACCTGTTTCCTTTGGTTTCTTGTTTGGGCTGGAGCTTCAGCTTTCATTCCTGCTTCATGTTGTTCCTCCTCCTTTAGTAAGGACATCAGCTCATTCAACTGGGAGGGTGTGTTCTCTGAGGAAAGGTTTAGGATTAGAATTAAACCTGAACTGAGAACTACTGGAGTCAGCTGCAGGTAATACAGCATAGTAAATGAGACTACGTGCCACTGGACTTGGGTACAGCCGCCCTGTTCTTTCTTTGATACAGTGGTTTAACTTCACTGACTTCTCTAACGTCTTAGACACTTGTAGATTAAATGAGTAATCTGAGCCGTTTGAGATACACACAACAAAGTGAAACCCCATTTCTGTTCAGTTGACACACAAACGTGTCACGAGACAGTAGAGAATAGAGATGGGCCAGTTTTGATCACCATGTCCTTGAAATTCATTAAAAGTCAGAAAATCGATCAACTTTTCCCCCCCGTAAAATTCTGACTCATCACAGTCTCTTCCTCTGCTTTACTAAAAAACTAAACATGGAAAAGGAAACAATAGGAAATAACGTATACTAACATACATAGAAATGTCTGGTTTTAACTGGAAAATCTGCAGATTGATTCCAATATCCGATATGTTAGGAGATCTAGTACAAGATCCTCTAGTAAACAAATACCACGTGTATCATTCATCAGCTTTTGCGCTGTGATCTCAATGATCGGCGGTCCATTGATCTGGGCATCTTAAAATCTAGTGACAATGAAAGGTGGGAAAAAAGGAGAAATATGCTGGTAGATCACCTGTCACCATCTGAGAAAGAGACTCCTCATGGAAAGTGTTGTTTAGATTCAACGGCTGGGTGTCCCACGTACATTCTGAAAAGGCAACAAACAGAAGGAGTTGTCATCACACAAACAGAGTTTGTCTGCATTCTCTTAACAACAATAAGCTATAAATGTCAGGGGGAATAAACTGTAATGACCAACCTGTATCATGTGTCACTGCAGAGTCTGCAGGCTGCTTCATTGAAGAGAAAACAGAAAATAGAGAAAAGCAGATAGTCATATCCTGGGTTTTGTCAATAATATACAAAAAATAAACACCATAACTCATCTTCTTCAGAATTTTAGCCAATCGTAATTTACAACTAGACTTGAAGAAAAAAACCTGAATATTATGACATACAGTATAAACTCTGTGCTACCAGCACAGAAACTTTGTGAATAGATCCTGACACTCCGTACCTTTCCATCTCCACTGTCCTCTTCCACACACCGCACTCTGCGACTGCGAGGCATTGCGAGTGTAGGTGAGGCACCAAACGCAGTGGGGCTGCAGAGGTCTGGCTGAGTTTGTGGTGTTTGAGATTCACTCCTCTGCGGCGTCTTCAGCAGTGAGCGCAGCTTTAAGCTCCCACCTGGTGTGGGTGCTCGGGCTGGTGTGCCCCCCTTTTGTAATGGGGTGCTGGGAGGCAAGTTCTTATCAAAGAACTCAGGAGAGAGCGGACCTCCAAAGCACACGCTCTTTTTCTTGATCTTAACCGTGGACTTTTCAGTGGAGTCATCGTCTTCTGAAAAGACAGTAAAAGCTTGAATTTTACTTTGTTGCCCTTACACAGTGTAAAGTGGCAGAAAGGATACTTTCTTACATTGTGTACATCGAACTTTGTGTTTGATATTAAACAACAATAATAACATAATCAGAACAAACAAGCTGATTAAAGATGGATCTATAGTTTGAAGTGCCTGCAAGTTTAATCAACAGATTTGACATTTTCATTATTAACTAGTGGACAACCTCCACCTCACTGTTCTTCTTTGTGAACTACTGACAATCACAGAGAGACGTTATCTATATTATGTTGAAGATGGGAATACAGTTATTTGACAAGCACAGACCAGGTGAAGCAACACTGAACACACTTGGTCGGTGCCCCTGTCATACGGTATGAACAGTCTCGATGAGCTACGTCATAAACAACAAGCCCACATACACAAGGCTCATGCTGCTGCAGAAACAGAAACGCTGGTATTGTGACAACCTTTCTGCGAAAACACAATATGATTCATGGCAGGAGGAACTGGAAGTTGAATAAATAGTTAGGCAGTTAGGCAGAGATTTTTCTTTTTGAGAATTTGTGACATTATATTTTGTAATTATGGCTGATACTGAGGCAGGAACAGAAAAGTAAAAAGTTAAGAATTCACTGATGAGCAACAACAACAAAAGAAAAGCATGAAAAGGGACGGAGACAAAACACTAGAGAAGACATGAGTCATGTGCAAACTGCTGTGTGCAGTCCATGAAGGTACAGATCATGGTGGACATTATTGTAAGACAGACAAAGCTTGGAAAAAGATGCCCACTCACTCTCCCTTAGTTCCTGGATGCATGTGACATGATAAGGTCATTTGATCTCATGGACATTAATATAGCCAATAAATACAGCCAATATTTATGAGCTGATATAGCTTAATATTGCTGTTAAACATATATACAGCAACACATAAAAAGTCTCTGGGCATTCTTTAGTTTCTGACTCTGAGAAAGAGATAACAGTATAATTGCTCAAAACTAATGCATCTCTGAGCCATCTCTTGAACTGAATCACACACATTTAGGCTGTTTTATGTGATTTCCTTTTTATAACTGATGTAATATTTTTTCACTTCCATTCACTGAGCCTCCTCTGAAACTGTGGAGCCCTCCTGGGGAGGCCTACCCCATACTTTGACTGTAACACAAAACATTTTATGTCGACCCTGCTTCCAAGCTGCATCTTAAATTAAAAATAAATCTTTTTCACTCCTCTCCAAAACAAATACAAACACAATGTCCTGATATTTATGACACAAATTGGTGAAAACGTTGACGCACGCTGAAATTCCTTGTAGTTGTGTTGACACTCAAATGCAGCCTAGAGCTATTGCATCAAGTTTAGCTCTATATACACCGAGCTTCAAAGGCAGGGTTAAACCAAGATAAAAGGCCAGTTACTGTTGCATGTTCACAGAGAGCACTGTGGGTTTACCTGTGGGCTTCATCTCCAGCAGAGAGGGGAAAGAGGGGATGTGGAAGGAGGATGCAGGTCGGCTTGGTGAAGTGGCTGCAGGATCATCAGGTGGTTGGCTTTGGAGTTCAAACAAACTGTCCTGTTGAGAGACATGAGACACATGAGAGCTCCCATTCTGTTGGACTGTGGTTCAAGGAGAGGAACTGATACAGAGTGTGATTTCTAACCCTGACATTAATCAATCCATCTTATTATCTTAATGTAGACTTCCTTTACATCGGACACAAACCAAATTAAACTTCTTTGTGTCACTATTTCCCTAAATTGCGAGTCAGACTTTAGAAGCTAGGTAAATGAAATAAACAAAGCCAGAACACAACAGGTAGAGTATCAGAGTTTAGTCCATGAATCGAGCTGGATAGCCTCAGCTTCAGTCACATTTCAGGTTCAACACTAAGTGGAAGAGGGCCTACAGCGTCTGACGATATAAACAGCTCATTCTGAGGTGATTCTTATTTTCTGCTCATTATACACAAATAAAAACATAGTTACGTATATTATATTTCATCTCTGACATATTCTGTAAAGGTGACACACTGGACCTTTAAAAGTGACACAGTAACATTTCTAAAAAATTACCTAGTTGCCTGCATGACCAGTGACTTCAGAGCAAGAAAGTGCTTGGTTAAGAGCAGAGACTGACAGAGTTGGCCTGGCTCTGCTTTTGTGTGTTAGCATCACAGTGGGAAGCCATGTGTGTCACAGCAGCATCACTAAAAGTCTCAGTCACCAGCTTCTTTGTGATTCATGCCTAACTTCTGTGTGCATGTGTTTGTGTGTTGCAGTCTGGATTAAGGCCTGACCTGTTGTTTCTTAGTAGGAGAACATGCTTGAAGCTCAAAGTCAACATGAAAGGGTGGGGATAGAACTACAGCTTGGGCCTCCTCCACAGTCTCACAGGATGGCAGTGGTTCTTGTGTCACAGTCTGCGTCACTGGCTCTTCGTCCTCCTTTGGATATGATCAAAGAATTCACACTGTTTTCATTATGTTGCATAGCACCACAACAGGAAGAACACTACCACTGCTACAGAAAATACAAATCAAGCTACTGTTTTAGTGCATAGAAAGATACAGAAGACATTCAACTTGATACTGCACGTACAGAATAAAAGCAGACGCTCTGAGCTAAAAACCAAAAGACAAAAAGACGCAGTGATAAATAAATAAAACTTGATACCTGGCACTTAAATTAAATGTGGTTTGCTTGAGAATGCTAGTTTTTCCTCTTTTTGGATGCTTGCAGTCAAAAAAGTCACACTGAGATCTGCCATTCAGTTAAAAATAATCAGCAGATTCAACAGAAGTCAAGTATAGAGAAGTAAAACCTTTTAGCTAAATTATTTACAGCAGTCAAGCAAGTACACGGTCTGAGTGAGTGCACCTTCTGCTCCTTCAAACTTGTGTTGAGGTTAGGAGCACTGCTCTCTCTAATCTCCAACTCGCAGGTTTCCAGGGGCCCCAGGCGCCTCCTCTTGCTGGGTGTGGGTGTCACAGGCGGTTGGTGGTTCTCCTTCCCTTCATTATGACTGTTCCCATCTGAGAGGGGGGGGGGGCGTACACACACACAAATAGCACGTTACATATACATACGGATATGAACGGGACTTGGGGACATATGAGTAAATGGAGTAAGAAATGGAGATGCAGCAGTAAACAGCTCAGAAACTGGCCGATTTAAGAAGCTGACCACGCTGAAAAGGAATGACTGTTGTAAGATGTTGTCAGAGTCAGGCTTACACTGTGCTGTACATTAATCCATTGCTTTTGAACAGTGCCTCCAGACATCATAAAGAAATCTGACTGGCATAGATCCTTGTTAAGAAATGAAACTATTAATCCTGTGGCAATGAGGCATCCTCACCAGACAGATAATCTCTTGTCTTGATGCATCTTCCAGTGTTGCTGTCCTGCCTTGGCTCTGGACCACAGACCTCGCTTTCTTCCACATCCATCAGGTTCTGGAAGGAGGCCATCTTTTGCCTTAGTGTGGAGGCGACCCGGGGAGTGAAGGGGCTACCTCTGACAAGCTGCTAGTCGAGACACAAAAACAAACATATCTGCTCAGCGATGAGGCTTGACAGGTCATAGACTTCCGAAATTACTGAAGTGGTCTTACTGAGAGGCAGCACATCATCTAACAGGCAAATCATAGTAAGTCTCATGCTTGGGAATATTCTGCCATTTTTATTCACGTGAGAGCGAAGGAACACTTTCTTTCAAGCAAAGGTTTGACCTGTGATTTATTCCTTTAGTATCAGAATCACCACCTGAGAAATGGTAGTTTTCCCTGACAAAAAAGTAACACTATATTAGGTAGTTGTTAGGCTGTTTAGTTTACCTCCTACCATTCAGCAGTGCTGATGTAAATGTCAGAAATCAACAACAAATACTGAGAGGTTGTCTTTTGTTAATCCAATTAAAACACTGTTTAAATAACTGAAACATATTTTGATTTGTGGATGCTTTACAGTAAAGACAAAAGGCTGTAACAAGGATGGACAACCAAATACATTAAAGTGGTAGCCCAGTATTTTCAAGTGCTTCCACGGTCAGTGTGTTACCTACAATAGACAGAAGTCAGCTGGCCCAGTTTGGAGAAACCGACAGAAGTTCCAGCACAGAAGCTACTATACCCTGCAGTGGATAGGGTCAGCAGCCAGAAAAACATATTTGGTAACAATTAAAGCTCAAAGACAACAACATTAAGTGTACATCTATTAATTGTACAATAAATTAAGAATATTTTCACGGCTTTACTTTGTCGACAGACAGCCTTTTTCCTTGGCATTAACCATAGAACATACTGTGCTGTGCACTCTAATATGCTACAAATCAACTAGTTGTGAAAGCAGACTGAACTTCACATTTCTAAAGATTTCACAGTCGGTGTGTGCTTGTGTTTTTCTGGCTGTAACTCTGATCCAAACAGCTGATATGCAGCATAACGCAGTGTACAGCACAGTTGGGCTTATGCTAGGAATATGGTTAGTCCTACGGTTAGTGCCAAAGAAAAAAGTGTGTCTGGCAGAAAGTTAAAGGTATGAAGAAGATTCTTAATATAATGTACTCTTCAGCCAGTATTTTTGATTTTTTTTGTGCGTGGCTTAAGTGTGTTTTTTCCCCCGTTCATCCACAGCAGCGTATAGCACTGCTCCTCTGTTATTCCTCCTGACTACTTGGGGTCAAGCTGACTGCTGTTTACTGCTCTACCTCATACAACCCCAGTTCAGAAACTCTTTTCTCCAAAGCTCCAGAGCCAAGCAAAGAAAAAATGACAGAACTTAAGCTTCACTGTCATTTTCCAGTGGAGCCATTATGTTGGTGCACTTCTGAACAGAGGAAGACAAAAGAGCAGATAAATCATGCACACCACGTTCATGATACGTTTCACAAAGGTGTAGTTTGCACAGCTTATTTCTATTGAATTCACACCTTGTGATATTTTTTGTTTCAAGTCTGGAATATGCAGAGCAAACAAACATTATAAACACAAACATAAATTACAGACTGCCTGCTGCGCCATCTGACCATGTTAAAATGCCACCCGGCTGCTCATCTTAATATTTTATGGTGCGTACCACCAGAACTGAAAATCAGTCTGCGGGAAACACTGAAGAGCATTTGTCTGAAGTCATTCTATCATTCAGTTGTCACTGCCGCAGTGAGAGTGCCATCATTGCTCATTTGCTGAATGAAACTTGTGTTGATCTATCTATTAGGATTGCTCTTTTATATGTGACGAATGATGCTAAACTCTTCTGTTGATATTAAGCAGTAATTTGTCTAATTTTACTGAAACTGATGTGAGGTTCCACAAGATATTATTTAAGGGCCTCTGTTTACTTGAAGCAAATTGCTCTTTTTATTATTAATTATCATCATCAATTATGCACTGCAGACAGGGGGCAGGCCAGTGCAAGCATCACAGTAAATAATGAATGGGAAATTAAATTTATTTATTTATTTGCTATTGTGTACGCGTCTGACAAGTCGAGCATCTCACCTCTGGAGTTTGGAAGGTTGGTGGAGTCTTCATCCTCTGCTGTGCCATGAAGCGGATGAGGGAATTTGTCTCAGGGGAGCCCCGGACACCGATGTTGGACCTCCGCCTTAACTTTATTTGTGCTAGACGAGACTTATCTAGAACAGGAAGGACAATAACTCTTTGTAGTTGTCTCTAATTTTAAACACGAGTGGTGCTGAAAGGTTTCTGCTTTGGTCGCATTTGTGGCTGTAGTATGGCTTAACATACTCACATGTTTCTTTGTGGATGGTTATAGTATTACAGATTATAACAAACCCTACAGTATACAACATTTCTCATGGCTGAGCACAGCAGCATCCATACAAAGTGAATAGGTCCGTCTATGGAAGACTATGTAAACGCAACAGAGCAGTCGTCTCACCTTTGCGATTGGACAGTGATGCTGGGGTGAAACTCTGGGCAGAGATGCCAAACTGACAAGGTGTGAGCCCAGAGAAATTCAGGGGGGCTGAGGTGTCGTCCAAAACAGGAGGGCAGTCCACTTCTTCTGAAGGAGACAACACTTTCTCCAACTGGTTTCCCTCAGTCAGCACGTTAGCCATCTGCACAGAAAAAAAATGAAAACATTTTTTGAACCACAGGAGCATGTGTCAACAGTAATGTGGGAGAACTTAAGATGGATGACTCATTAGGGTCACTCATTAATGTGTTGCTTTAAGGCTAATGCTTGTAGGCCATGGCAGTGAACAATAACATGAGCAAAACTTGATGCCAAAGTCTATAAGGTTGCAAAACGCAGCGTTTAAACACGAGCCTAATATAGTTATCGACATATCTGCGACATACGCGCCAGGGCTAAGTTAGGTTAGCGTCCAACATGCGTCATCATAATGAATACGTCTGTTTAATAGCCAATGCACTGAACGCTTCGGTAGCCATTAAACATCTAAAGTAGCTTTCTGCCAGGGACTTAATGTTGTTATCGACGACTAACTCGGAGAAAGACGGTAACGGTAATTGTTGTTTAACGGTAACATTAAGTCGGTCATGACGCTGTGTTCAGGACGTTAGCTCACAGTAGCAACCGCAGTGTTGAAAATAATGGAGTAAGTGGAATACTTACCTTGTAAACGTAAGATAATGACAGCTGCTGTTAAAATATATACATCTATATATATAAATACATATACTACTGTGTCATGGCAAAAAGGCCACTCATAACTCAATACATGTTCCCAAAAAATATCAAACGATTAAAAAAAAGGAGCAGAGAGCGATTCAAATCACGCTCCACGCCAGAGCAAGTGGCTGCGTGCAAAACCCTCCGCGGGAAAGTCAGCAGCGCTCATAAACAACACACGCACACAGCTTCAGAGACACGCTTAAAAATGTAAAAAATAAATAAAAATGCGAGACGAAACGAGTCACGATATTCAAAAAACTAACAATAACTGGGAAATTGTATCGTTGAGAGGAACTAACTTCCGTATTTTTTAAGAGCTTGAAGGGGACCGGAACTCGTTTAATATGAACTGTCCAATAGAAATGCCGAGTGAGATACCACGTGACCTTCAAACGTCAAAGCAGGATAGATAGATAGATAGATAGATAGATAGATAGATAGATAGATAATGTGTGGCCCATGGCTTGAAATGTAGCTACTACAAAACCAAAAAACAAGCAAACAAAACAAAAACAGAAACTTTTTCTATTCACTTTTTCAGGTTTGACTGATTTATTTATGTGCCCTTGTAATAACATCAGTTCCCCATTAATTAAAATTCATACTGAGCAAACAGTGCAGATGCATAAAAGCATGGAAAATCAGCCATTTTCATGTTTTTGGAGAAAAACTTCAACAATCCAGCTGGGCTGGAAATTGGTCCCACTTCTGTCGAACCCCATCTGCTGTTGGTTGTCTTGAAACCAAACAACTGGAACTGGAGTGTATCCCTTTCTCATAGCTGATGCTAAAAGTTTAAACTCCCCCAGACTCATTTAGACAGGCAACTCCTGTTGGAGATATATCATTATATATTTTGTCACATTCTGTATTGTATTGTCTTTTTAACACACATAGAGATAGATAGAGATGTGGGTTTTGGGCCACAACAGTGAAACATAGCACTATGTTTACATTCACATTCTTTTTTTGTTTTGTTTTTTAAATGTGGCTTTGTTAGATGTGCTACATAAAAGTAAAAAGGTTTGATGCTCTGTTACTATCAGCATAAAACAAAATGAATGGCACTTCAGGAAAATGCAATTAGCATTGTAGTATTAGCATTGTCTGTTTAACCTGTATAGAAGCTATTTTCATGTGGTTTACAATGGTTTTACATAAATCTTTGTGACTGAAAATCAATAATCCCAAACAGGTGGGTGAGCTGTGGTCTACTGTTGAAAAGCTCAGTAAAGCCCACACACACACACCAGTCGCAAACACACACAGAGTTCCTCCCTTTTGTGAGGTTTCAGTGTCTGTGGCGCAGCTGAATACACGGAGATCAGATGCAACTGTGAGCCTCTTTCTACAGCCGGTACTGTCGACCACATGAAGCATGTGGCTTCTTCTGTTGACACCAGGCAAGGCTGTGCAAGTCGATGGATGCTTGACTTGTTGTTGCTGTTGCATGGTAGAGGCTGAGGAAATGAAACAACTTTAGACATTCACAGGTGAAATAAGCCTGCAAGTGTAGGAGTTTCTGTCCAAAATGAAATGCTTACAACTGGATTGGAACTAGAAGTCTTATTTTGAGAAAATAGAACGGCCAGCACAGTGATACATAGAGCTCTGCAAACCAAAAGACTATATTTCAAATGATCGCGTTGGATAAGTTGACTGACTAACTGACTAAATTTAAGGCTAATGAGCTCAAGTATTTGCCTTGTTCCAAATGCTGAGTTTCATGTCAACAGAAAAGTGCAACTGATTTAAATCACTTCAAATACACAAACATCATCCAGCATTTACTTACATTTCATTATCTATGTGTTATGGGAATATTCCAGTGATTTAGTGTTGCACTTAAAAGTTAGTGGACGTACAAATCTCCAAGCTCTCTTATTTTAATTTTTCCACACAAACACTGACATGGCTCTCCGC
Organism: Larimichthys crocea; assembly: GCF_000972845.2. Classification (NCBI taxonomy): domain Eukaryota; kingdom Metazoa; phylum Chordata; class Actinopteri; family Sciaenidae; genus Larimichthys; species Larimichthys crocea. Next base: position 48,989,752 of record NC_040013.1, on the reverse strand, counting down.
ATATCTTTCAAATAGGGTACAATGTGTGAGAGTCAAAGATGCATACTCAAATTATGTTAAAAACACAATGGGCGTGCCTCAAGGATCTGTGTTGGGTCCTCTTCTTTTTAGTTTATATATCAATGACCTGCCACAACACTGTAATGGAGTTGATGTACAATTGTATGCAGATAATACTGTCCTGTTTGTTCATGGCAAAAATGCTCCGATAGCAGCAAAGAAATTAACAAATGCTTTGCAAGGTGTGGCTCAATGGCTTGAACAGTCCTATCTTACTCTAAACATAAGTAAGACAAAGGGCATGTTCTTTTGTAAAACTATAGAAGCAGGCTCCAAATGCAAGCATTAAAATTAGACATGAATCCATAGATATAGTTACCGAATTAAAATATCTTGGTGTTACACTGAATTCTAACCTCAACTTCAAAAAGCACATTAAAAAAATGACAAAAACAATTAAATATAACCTGGCTAATTTTAGACATATAAGATCGTTGCTTCCTATGGATGTAGCCAAAACATTTATGCATGGTCTTATTTTCTCACATATTTCATATTGCATCACCTGTTGGGGGCAGGCCAATGAATCTACCATTAGACCGCTAAAATCACTATATAAACAAGCTATAAAAATTCTTGATAAAAAACCACTTCATTACCACCACTGTAATATTCTAGAGAAACACCATTTATTAAGCTTTGAAAACTTCAGAGAGTTTTCAAGCTTGTGTCTGGTGTTTAGGATTCTACACGGTCTGGCCCCAGCATGTCTTTTGGAGTTTGTAGGTCATCGTCCTGCTAGTTCCATTCGATCCTCAAGAATAGCATCTGTTTACGACTGTAGTATACCTTCCATAACTTTTGGGCAGTCTTCTTTTTCTTTTAAGGCCGCAACACAGTGGAATGCACTGGCAGTTGATTTAAAGAGCTGTCTCTCCATCAGGAGCTTTAAGTCACAGCTGAAATTTTCACTAAAAAACAGTCAAAACTGTAACCACTGATTTATGGTGCTGACAGAATGTTTTTATGTTGTGTGTGTTTGTGTGCGTCATGAGTGACTTGTCTATTGCATTTATGTATATGTTCATATGTTTTTTTATGTTTTATGTCCTGCCAGGGACTGCGGATGTAAATTAGCCTGAGGCTAACTCTGGTACAATGCATGAAATGGCAACATTTATGTTTTAATTGTACATGGTCCCTAATAAACGTAAACAAACAAGAGACAGATTTTCCAATGAATGATCAAAATCCAAGCACTGCTGATTGAGACATCCTGACTTTTAGATTCTACATATGCCTGTATAAGGGCATTCAAGTAAGTAGGTACATTTTGGATCATTTGAAAGGGCCATTATCTTTCTTTTGTTAGACTCCTGTGCTTTGGTAAACCAATCTATGCCTGCAGTATGTAATAGAAGCTTTCTGCTAGAAATTTAGTTAGAAATCTGTAGTCTACTCTGATGACATCACTGACAAAACTCCCCGGAGCCACAGAAAATGATATACGACAAAGGCTGAGCATTATTTCCTATAACTTACCTTACTTACTTACTTACTTACTTAAGATTCCTTTCTTAACAAACGAACTCACACACCTCAAATATATCTCTATTTTTATTTGTGTATATATACACATATAAAAAATAAGGACATATGTACAATGATAATAAATATCAACATGTTTGTACAAGTGAAATAAGTTACTTAACATATTTTAACAAACATAAAATATCAATAACAGACAAGCAAAAATGGGGCAAAATAAAACTGGATGATAATAGAATAATACAAATAATAAAAAAACAAAACAAACAGCAGAACTTAAAGCCTTGTCTGAGAGGAAATACTATGAGCAAACAAATGTGTAAGAACTGAAGAAATGCACATAAAGTACATTACACATGCATTTTTTTTCAAGCTTGAAACCTGTATGCCTTTATCTTTTTTTTTCTTTTTTTTGTTTGTTTTTGCAACATCTGAAAAGAAAAGCCCAACTTTAACAGGGAAATATATTAAGACAAAACCAAGTACCAGTGTAAAGAGCTTATATGTTTTCTGCTTCAGGGGATTTAATATAAAGTGGACACATTCTCATCACTGATCTGCTTTGAATCAACAGATATATATTTGGTTTTTGGGGGCTTTTAAATTAAATATAGGTTAAAGTTTTGTGACATTATTCAGCCTTTCATGAATTGAGGGGGATAAAGAATTGGGTTCAGCAGACCACTACTGACATATAAAAACAGGAAGTAAACAGGAAGTCCATCTTGTGGGAAAATCTATCTGCAGATAATATATGCAGAAAGGTTGCAGACATCAGCTCAGTGTAGCAAAGTGGACGGACTGCTCAGACTTAAATATATCGATCTGGAATCAAATAAAATTAATTTAAGCATTTCAACAAGAACAAAAGCAACTGCAGTCTACTTTGGCTTATCCAAAAGGTGAAGAGGCACAGAAAAAGTAAACATGTTGAAACGCAGCCATGAATTCCTGTACAACCCTTGAACCATAAAATCAGACATATTTTGTTTTTGTTTTTTTCAAAGAGGGCATTAGTGTTCCACAATATTTGTGTCTGTAAAAGTCCAAAAATGGTCGATCAAAATGATGCACTTGTACAAGGATGATCATATCAAAGAAGTATAGTCCACTTGCAGAGGATCATGCAACAGTAGGATGGAGCTCGTTGGCTGAGTACCTCTTCAACCTTGGGATCATTTTGATATTCTACATCTCTCTCAGCGCTCTGTACACAGTGGGGGCAAAACAGGGTATTTTTGTCCTCCCCTTCCTTCTTGCTGTGCTCCTCTGGTCCCGACAGACACGTCCCAAAAATAAAAGCCACCCCTGATGGACAAAAACAAAGAAAGAGGACAAAATAATATAAAGTTAGTAACAGCAAACATATGTAGTGTTCACTGTTTTTCAAAGTTTCCTTGAAATTAGAACAGAAAGTAGGTCAGACTTTTTGGGACATTGTTACATCACCTTGGAACACAAAACATTTTGGGCAGGATGGTAAGTTAGACGATTTAGTCTGACTATATGCTAACGCTGCATTATACCTGATTTAATCACTGTATGTGACAGGAGAAGAGACAAAACTATATATAATACATAAAGTTATGTGAGAATTTGTCAAGCCAAAACTAATATGTAGTTATCTGTCAGTTTTGAGTAGAAGATTGGTATGAAAAGGTCCCATATACTGTCTGAATCTTGCCAGGAGAACATTATTAAACAGTTTCACACTGACAAAGGTCTTCCTGAGGTCAACTTATTTTGATCCTTGTCAGATTGAAGCGTTTTTTTTCTTCAATAAAATGTTCTAGTTGCAGGCTTCGGGCAGCGTGGGTCCTTTTCTTATCTCCTGCATAAAAGTAACTTTTTTGATGCAACTCTCTCCTCCCTCACGCTTTAATAAAAGTGTACACAAGGACAGCATTTGACGAGAAGGAGACTTTTTAAATGGTGCAGACTATGTAGCAAGACTAACAGACTAACTAGACTCGTTATGAGGCTTCAGGGTACAGGCACAGCAGTGTTTTGAGCTAAATGCTAATATCTGCATTAGGATACTACATCCAGATTAATAAATACATTCTGATTTTAAAAAAGCTCTAGAAATAACCCAAGCTACATTAGCTTTACCTTCATGTTCTAATCATGGATAATGCTAGATGTGCAAGCTGCAAGTGGCTCAAGTGGTGCTACTTTGAAGCAACAGAGGATGATGTAAATGTGTAATTTCTTGTCATGATAATGATGTTTAACATTTTGGATAGAACACTTATTTGCTTCATAGCAGAGAGAAGAGTGACACCAATCCATCTGAAAATGACAAATTGCAGTTTGACATTGGGGTTATTTGCCAGACAATTTCTTGGCCACTGTCTGTTCCAGATGTGCTCAGCCTGCCAGATGTGCTCAAGGTCCTGCGTTTATATATCATATATAATATATTAGTACATTATGATTGGCTGTACATTGTAAAGTGTACGGAGGCCGTGTTTCCAGTCCACTGTATATCCTGCCCGATCTGGTCCATATATATTCATATCATAGACCTCATCAGACTGCATCGAGAAGACATCTTAATCATTAACATTCTGATTCAAACACACTGTTTTTTCTGGAGCTCATGGTGTATAAAGCCAATAAGCAGGCCAGCTTGCTTTCTTTGCATCTCTGTTGAGAGTTGCACATGCTCAGTGTGGATCAGGCGGTACAGCCAATAATAATGCATTAAATCATCTGTAAATGCAGGACCCTGAGCAGTGTGGAACACAGACTAAATACAAAACATGGTGTGTTATTTATTGGGCTTCTACATGTGTTCTCTCAGCTTCCAGTTTTTATGTCACTTTAGCTACCCATGTCATGGTTACAGCTTGTTTAAACCAGCAGTGCAGAACTTTTACAATTTTACAGCCAAAATCTTTGTATTCTGCAGTATATAGGGTTTTTAAATCTAGTGTTTGTGGTGGCATTCCACACCCTGGAATGTGTTTCAAGTCAACCAGCAATGATTGGTTTGCTAGAGCTGAAAGCGGAAGCTACCACAGTGATGGAACACACTACATCATAGCGTAACACTGCAGGCATCATAAATGCGCCTTGACAGTGTTTGTGTAACAACGCTCACTGTCAAAAGGGGTGGCAAAAGTTGCATGCTGCAGGTTTAACTGACAAATATAAGAGTGGCATCGATTTTCTCTTCTAATTCTCACCAAAGGAGCGTATAAGTGCACTTCCCAAAATGCTGAATGATTCCTTGTAGTAATATGGTGAAAAAAAGACAGCCACATAAATAGACTAAATCTTTCTTAACACTATGCCGAGCAGCCAAAACAGCTAAATTGGAAATCATTAAAGGTTAGGACTTTGCTTAAATCTGTTTGCATGAATTTAATTAAGTGGAACAATACCTTTCATTGGTTCACGACTGCTTCCTGCCTGGAGCCAGCAGTTTGTCAGCACAGCAGCAATTATTCCTGTCTGTCCATTCCTCAGTCAACATTGTGTGTGTCTTCTTTTTGTGTTGGTGTGTTTTACAGTGCTCTTCCTCTGTCCACAGTAGCCCCAGTTCAGTCTCTGGGCATCGGTAAGAGGGGGGGATTTCATGGAGTTTAAGGGTGTGTCAGAAACACACTATAGTCCAGGATGGTTTTCATTCATAGGACCTTAATTGTGTAAGTGTGTAAGTGTGTGTGTGGGAGGTGTAGTTTCCTTCTTGGCAGTGCAAGTTACCACCCTCACCAAACACGTAAGATATAAAGCACTTATTGAGACATCCACAGCGGTCGCAACAGTGAGGGTTCAACTACATTCTCCATGCCTAATGTCTTCATGTCAGCTTCAATTTGGAATTAAGTGTGCGGTTATTGTTCCGCTGCGAAGAGCTGAATGCAAATAGCCTTTTTCTTTCTAAAGAGACGAACAAACGTCCAAAAGGGCTCGAACAAACACTTGTCTCTTACACAATGTGACTCTAATAAATGTCGTTTGGAGTGCACTTGTAGTAGCCTATATTGGACTTGAAGGTGCGCTTGAAGGTCACCGTGCAGGGGCTGAGCAAGGAATGTGAGCGCTTGCCCTCGCATTGTCATTCACAGAGGAGAGCCATTAGCCGGTTGATAACTATTTGAACACTGCTGTAGTCCGTAAGACATAGAAAAAGAACAACAAGAAATGTCTTAATTCAAACCAACTATCACAACAAATTAAATGGAAGGATCAAGGAATTTCTCTGGGGTAAATACAACATTGGGGAAAAAATATAAATTGAGCAGAGAAAGTCTTGAGAGATTGTCCTTCATTCAAAAACCCTCTTGTGTCTTTCACTCCAATTCACTTCATTTTCCATTTCATTTCCTCTCTCTTTGTCTCTCGCTCTCTCTCTCGTCTCCTCTCGGTCCCGCGAAGAGCTCCTGCTACGGGGACATGATTGTCGTCTTGCTTCGAGATTAATTAGTCTTTTTATACCGCTCTCACGCTCTTGGCTCACAAATACAAAAAGGGAAGACACGCTTCCAGTTTTTTAGTGCAGTAAGCTGAAAAAGTCTCAGGGGAACAGAAGGACAGAGAATCAATACATATTTCCAGTCAGTTGCATTTTTCGTCCGTCAACTGATTTTAGCACAGGGGGCTAAACGCCTCACTTGGTCCACTCAACGTAAAAGAAATGTGCCCTTCAGAAGACATGTAACGCCATTTGTTTAGTTTCCATGCTTGAGGTGTTCTCCTCTGCGTTCAGCCTTTTTAAATACACAATTTACACAGGTGGCGATTGCACAGTGGAAGAAGAGAAAGCCACAATCATGACTGCATGTTACCCAGGACACAATAATAATAGTAGTGCATGTTGGCGAACATGGTGTATGAGTGTGTATATTTAACATGCTGTGTGCTATAAATGTCTACAGTGAGCCAAACAGGCATTGGCTGAGCGAGAGAGACAGAGAGAGCATGGGGTATTGACAGCGTGTCACTGAAAGAGAGAGAGAGCAGGCATCCTCAAAAGGAGGGAGGTAGGTTGGTTGTTTTGATTTTCCAACTCAGGGAATGGAGACGGAGGAGGACAGGCCTAGACGGACGACTCCTCCGGGTTGGCGTCGGGAAGCACGCTTCTCTGCTGTAGAGTGCGTCTCAGCTCTTCCTTGAAGGGGCTGGAGTAGTCGTTCCCGCTCATGCCCAGGCCTCCAAGCCCGCCGCCCCCAGCGCCAGCCCCGCTAGCCCTATCCTCCCCTGCAGTGCTCAGGTTGAGGCGGATGTAGCCGTTGCTACCAGAGCCTCGGATGTTGGTGAGGCTGAGACGGCTGGGGGAGTGGATGGGCTGGCCGGGAATGGTGCTGGGTGACGCCGTGCTGCTAACAGTGGTGGGTCCAAGGGCGTGACCGGGAACGATTTTCAGCGAGCCATCTGAGTAGTAGTAGTTGGCACCTGTCTCCCAGAAACGGTCCTCGTCGGTGGGCATCTTGCTGGGCACAAAGGTGGGTGGCTCTTTGGGCAGCGTGATGGGGTAGACCAGGGTGCTCTCAAGAGGCTTCATGTCGGCTCCCTTACCCAGTGCAAGCTTCAGCCTCCTACGGAGGTAAAGAGCTGCTACAAGGAGCAGCAGGCACGCCGCTCCGAGGGTGATGACCAACACCCAGAAGAGCCCCATGCTGCTGTCTGGAGCCCGGGCCTCCATGAAGACTGGAGCACTAGCTACTACAGCCACCTGGTAGCGCTCCGTCTGAAACTTGACCCCCTGCTCTTCAGAGTAGCAGATATAGCGTCCTGCTTGCATCTGGCCCGCTTCAGGAACGACGAGGGCCTTGAGGGTCCGATCAAAGCGTGGCCCTCCCGCCTCGGGGTCACCCAGCTGGAGCTCACGGTCGTTGAGAACCCAGCAGGGTTGAGCCAGGTTAGAGACAAGCTGGCAAGGCAGCACCATGTCAGACCCCACCACTACCGTTATGTTCCTTAGACGGGAGTGCTCTGCAGAGGAACAGGAGAAGGGTGGGAAAGAGAGAAGGTTAGTTATAATATCATCCATTAGAATTCCAATTCATATTCTACAGCAGCTAATTCTGTAATTAATTCAGTTTATTCAGCTCAATTAAAATGTATTCACTCAGTCCAACTCCAAGTCCTTTCTTGTTCCTTGCTATGGACTTGTTCCTGCAGTGACAGACAATTCCCACAGGGGGCCACTACTGAGGTGTGACCTCATACTCACCAGGGCTGGGAATGGAGACGGGTTTATCGAACTTGGCTTTTCCTCGGCTGAACCTTTCCAGCATGAGGTCCTGTGACAGGGAGGAGGTGGATCTGGAGGGAAAAGGAAAAAAAAAAAAAGATTAATAATGGTCTCTCGCTTGAACTAAAGGATACAGAGTACCACAGACAACAATGTGCATATGTAATCTGTTGTGTAATAGTAATAGCACTCAAAATAACTAGATAGAGGATACAGTAAGATAATTGCGATTCAATTTCAGCTACAAATAACCCATAAATGTTCTTAGACAGATACAGTATATCAGCCTTTCATTATAACAAAGATATGGCAAATCAGTCATGATATGCAGAAGATCACTTAGTATCTTAATCTTAATTTAATCTTGTTATGTTTGTTTTACAGGGATTAGCAGGAAAATCACACACATAGCTGAAGAGGACTTTTTACAACAAATTCAGGGTCAAAGTTTATAAAACCTGCAATGAAACTGCTGCTCATCCAGCCAAAAGACTACTCAATAGTGTGGGTGTCAATATTACATTTCATATCTAAAGACTGTTTCTGGGGCCTTTCCAATTTCAGATTCAGAAGCTTGTTTTAAAATATCAATACCAAGGTTCAAAATATCAATACTGATGCATATTTACTATACAGTATGAACGCATAGGTTCATTCATCTCACCCGCGGTGGAGGTCAGTGCGGACACAGGCCCGACCCTCACTGTCCCAAGCGCAGTAGGGGTCCCTCGCGAGCAGACAGTCTGGCTGAGACTGATAGCGGCTGCAGTTGGCCAAGGGCAGCTGGAGAACCTCAGAACGAGAGCCGATGTACACATACTTCTACAGGGAAACAGAGAGAGAAATAGAAGAAGAGATAATGAGGAAGACAAAGAACAGGTCCAGCCATCAAACAGAGACAGAAACCAGAGCGAGAGAGATGAAAAACAAGAAGGAAGATAAACAGAGGAGGAGAGTGACTCAGTTTGGGGTTAGAGGAGATAATGGGATAATCACTCTCAATTACAATAACATTCTCCCCCACGACCCTCGTCCAATCCAATCTGGGTTGCGCTCTTTTCGCGAAAGCAGTTATAAAATGTCTAGTCGCGGCTAAGCCAGCATTAATGAGATAAGCTGTGGGATTTAGTTCTGGGAACGCCCCGTCAAAAGTGAATCGATTGGCGGACATGCCATTGTAGAGCTATGGGGACACTGCCGCTGTCAACACACAGGCTCAGTTAATAGGGCAGCGAGATTGAGAAAACAACAGAGGCTGAGGTTCAAGTCCCCGCTGTGGTGAAAGACTGTAATTACTGTTATTGGGAAGAGGGTTTTGGATTCATGAGGCGACACTTGATCTGAAAAAGGGTAGTGTTGATAAAAACGTCTGTTGAGTGGCACCAGGCCAATGGCACCGGACTGACTGTGTTTCTATTGTCAATAGCAAAACGAGTATTAACAGATCAGCAGAAGACAAAGTCCTGCTGTTATCAGTAAATACTGGTGAGCAAGCAATGCAATATTAAAGCAAGCTAAAGGAACTATACTTTCCAGGGATGTGATCAGATGAAGTACAGAACCGTGGTAGATGTGCTGGCCAGGCAGCAGATTACCAAAACAACAAAGACACTTTGAACAACTCTTCCCCAGAGAGACCATTAAGATTTCTCATCTGTCAGAAAGACAGAAGACAATACAGTCCATGACAACAATATGCACATGGCTAGGCTTAACAATACTGAGTGGGAGCAGCTGGAAGCTCAAATGATTAAAATAAAAGAAGAGCTACTTTCTTCTTATTAAAATTCCTTCTGCCTCGATTTGTTTTATTGAGCCCAGTCTGTATAAAAGACTTCCCACCAATCTGACATAAGAGGGCTGGAACTGACAGTTTCCAAAACTGACAATGCAACAATCAAGTCCACTTATGCTGTGACTGGCCACTGGCTGTACGGAGGTGGGAGCAGGATTGACTAGCTCCAAAAATGCTGCATGTATAATTTTATCAGGTCCTCCCTGAATTGTAATTTTTCCATGCCCCCAGTTATCCAGTTTGTGATTCAAGTCTCCAAGGCTAGTTCAAGCCGAGACAAAACTTCTCCAGACCCACAGCAGAGATTATACAACTGTTTACACATGCTGAAAATGCATTTCCCCAATAAAAACAGATTCTGCGATCATCATTGACTGAGAACATCCTATTCCCTTTTCCTTACCTTGGTGTGTGAAATGGTCAGGCTGTCCACTGGTTGGGCTGTCTCAAACAGCTGGATCTCCTCTATCACGTGGGCCTCGGAGCCCAGGATCACCACCCTTTGCAACCAGCCCTCCGCTGCAGGACACAGGAGAGGAAGAGGAAGAGGAAGAGGAAGAGGAAGAGGAAAGAAGCTTTAGCTCATTTCACTTTTTTCTGTTCAGTCAAACTTTCAATTTAAGTTCATTTCAGTGCAATAGACCTTCTTTTATCCACTCAGAGCCATTTTTCATGACATGCATAAAAACCCAACAGGTAGCTTGAGCACTCGGAGTCCTAATACAAAGTACCTGATAAACACACATCTTTGACAGCAGACCAACTCATTTAAATAACATTGATATGATATTAAAAAATATTTACCCACATACACACACACACACCTGTGACTGCACACCGGTTCATTTGAATAAAAAGATGTGATATCATAAATGTATCCATACACCTGTGACTGCAGATCAGTCCATTTAATTATTAATGATCGGAACACAAACACTGACTGCACTGTAATCTTCCCTAAATATTAATGACGTATTAATGCATTTGTGGTCACACGCCTGCGACGGCATGGAAGTTCATTAAAATAGTAATGGTGAGGTATTATGACTCCTTCGAGGCCAAAACAATTGATTTCAATATTAAAACACAAGCTGAAAAACTGTGTGTACCGACTGTTCCTTGGTTGCTATCTGTTAATGTTATGCCTACCAGCTGGACAGAAATTACCATAGCTCCAGTAATGGCTCTTTTAAGGTTTAATGCTTATATTTGACTTGTCACGGCAGGAATAGCACAGGTGAAACTAATAACATTAATGATATTTGGGTTGCTCCGTATATTCATGCCAGAGAGCCAGCCTGCAAATAGCAAGGCCCTGGAACTGGAGCACCTAAGAATACAGCTTTAATCTATGTTATTAATGACATCTGTGCTGTTATGACGCAAAAACGCCTGCTGTGAAAAAGGTCCGTGAAAGATAAGAAGGAAGACCTGTCCACGGAAAAAAAAGTCAGCTCCGGGGGGACAGAAGCGGTGACACATGATGACAGTGTCATGGGGTTGTCTGTAACTTTCATCAACTTCAATTTATGAAACTTTAACGGCAGCTGCACTAAAATTTCATGCTACTCTGCAACTGAGAAAGACAGAAAATGAAAACGAAAACAACTTCTCTTGCCAGAATGTACAGCTGCATTTCTGAGATCGGCACAGCAAGAAAATATCTAGTGGTGAATTTAAAAGAGTCCAGATGCTGTGTCTGGCCTTTTCAGACCTTGGGTAATGGTAATATTATCAGAGACATTTGAAGATGTTTTCAAGTGGCATGTGGAGAGCTAATGCTGGAGGAGGAGGAGGAGGAGGAGGAGGAGGAAGAGGAGATCCTGCGCTCCTTTCATGTAGGGCATTGTGAACAAGTTCAGATCCCCTGTGATGAAAGGTGTTTCAGGCACAGCTGGTGGGGTGACCTTGATGTGTGTGTGCGCATCTATGGATGGAGCAGTGTACTACGTGCTGACGTGTTTTCTTGTGTGGTCCTCTTGATTAAGAGACTGTCACGGATAATGTGAAAAGCTAACCCGGTGGCCAACGGAGGCTTTAGAGAAGTAAATGCATGGACGTGTAAACACACACACACACACAAACATAGCGAGCAGCAGGCATATCATCACATTCGCCTCTTGCGGCATCAGGGACCAGTGTCGGCTAATCCCTCAATCCTGAAGCCTGTTTTTTTCTGAAAAACACCCTCGACAAGCGCTGCCTCTCTCTTCTCACATCAGCTGTCGCTATGCTGCAGCTAATAGCTAATCAAGCCCGCAGCCCAATTGGCACTATGAGCGCATGTCTGCCAAGGGCCCTGTTGAGTTTGTGCTGTGAAGCACGACAAGCGGGGATGACTGCACTTGGCTCAGGGAGTGCAAGCATGTATATGCCTCTGCGCGTGTGTGTATGTATCCATTTGTGAGCGTTACTCATGTGTGTGCTGTGTGTCCACTTGTGTGTGTGTGTGTGTGTGTCCGGGTCGGCCTCCCTGCTTGCCAGCAGAGAACCCCCGAGTCCGCTGTTGTCACACTGTCAGTTGCCACAGTGACTCTGTGGCTGCAGTGATCTGAATGGTAAGTAGTTGAGTCTCTCTCCATTCATGAGATGGGTTGCATTTAAATTTACATTCCCTGGAATCCACTGTCAGATCTGTGTTATTCAAGATTAACACACTAGGAGGGCTGGCTGACTTCAGATCTACGCCAAAACAGGACACCTGCATATGGGCCCGATGGCTACTGACTGGAGATATTAATTAAGTCACGCATACGTAGACGTTTCCTTTGATGCATGAAGATGGATCTCAGCATGCAAATCAAGTCCTTAATTGAAACCTAGCTGAAGTCTGGCCAGATGGCATGTTGTTTTGTGCCACCATACCTAATGCCAGTACCTGTCCCTGTCTGCTGCCATGGCTTGTAAGCTCTCATCTCTTCAACAAATACTGTGTGCAACTCCCCTCAACACACACACACACAGGCGCAGGCACAGGCACAGACATGCACACACCCGCAGTGGGGGAACAGAGGAATATGCAGAAAGACTGTGTACCTAGGATATGTTTTCTCTGCCACATGGAGAACACCATACAAAAGCAGGTGAACAAATGACAGGAGCACACCATGTGTTCCATAAAGCAATCCACCAACTCTGCCAAAAACATCTAGTTTAACTTATAAGGCCTAATTTGATCACTCTAAATCTGGAGAGTTACTTAGAAGAAACTTAGAAGATAAGGCAAACCTGTTATTATTTTTAGCTTAAAAGCACTCAAATAATTTGAACTGTCAGTTGAAGTTACAGTAAGTTGAAACTGTTGAGTTTAAGTGTATTTGCCCGAAACCATTTAAAAAATTTAAATTTCAAGATGAAGCAACAAAAGTCTAAATATTGTGCCGACTGGTTGGAAGTACATTTCCACTTAAAGTATTAGTATTAGTATTTTAATATTTTCAGTAATCAACTTTCAACTAAAACAACAAATGGCGCCATTGTTGCAGCAACAGTTGGAATCCTGATGTAAGTCGTACCTGTGCCAATGAAGAGCATGTTGTACACTCGCTGGTCAAGGGCGCTAACCCGATCCACTGCCAGCCTCGTGAAGTTGACGCCCTTGGTGAGCAGCAGGGGGCGGGCTAGAGCTTTGTCATCCATCAGCGGGTGCTTCTTGGCAAAGTTGAGCGTGGCGTCAGGCAGCTGCAGAGAACTGTCGTAGCCGTTCTCCCTGTCTGAGTTGGTTATACACTGCAGCACAAACAGAGGACGGAGAGACAGAGGAGGAAAATGCATGGAGAAATGGAGGATGAAAAGGAATTGAGGGAAGGATGAAGGGAAGAATGAGAGGGCCAAGAAGGAGAAAAGGGAAGAGGAGGAAACTTTTTAGCTGCAGCTGGCACTGGTTGGCATGGCTAGTTGGCTTTGAGATGTCCCTCCCTCCTTCTCTCCTCTTCTCCATCTTTGTTTCTCTCTCGCTCTCACCTCCGCTTGCCATCACACCCCTTCCTCTGCTTCCTTTCCTTTCGTCCTGGATCATTACATTCTTAGCTTTTCGTGTCATGCCAGCTTTTGCCCTTCCTTTGCTGAAGTACCCCACACCACCCATTTTCACTTCCCTCTTTCTCTCACCGTCTTTTATCAACCCTCCTCTGCCCTTTCAGCTCTCCTTTTGTGACACAGTAGTTGACAAACCACCCCCTCTCTTACATTTTAGAACAATTCTTTTCTTGCTTTCTGATATCAAAAATCAAGCTTGCTGTTTCTTACCGATCCAGGCCGTGGGATTGGCAAAACACCGGTGTAGCGTCCCCATCTTTGGGATGCCTCCCTGTACTCTTTGTAGGCTCCTTCAAACACCTTCTTCACATCACTGATCTGGTACTGGCACACTGCTGACACGTCCACGTCACCCCTGAAACATGGCGGCAGCAAAGCAGTGAATTTATGATGTGGGGCAGTAAAAACCGAGAGACAAACTGTCATTCACTTGTGAAAGAAGTGACTTTTCAGTCGCAAGTAGAATCTGAATGCTGTGCAAGTAAAGCCAGACAATCACTAGGAGTATTTAAAGATATATTAAGCAGAATGGAATATGGAGGAATTGAGTACAATACACTTTAGGACACACAGTTCACAGTAGGAGTGTCAAGCTGAGCAAAACTTTCTTTTCAGTAAATACTGTATTTATAGCAAAATAACTCTACAGCCTAAACGGTCCTTTACTGAGCGAGCTGGAATGATTTCATGTGTTGACACATCTTCACTCTTTCTGCAGCGGAGCAAGCTGATGTTCAAATTGATGTAAATGTAATATACTGCCTTGATAGGCCGCTGAAATCAATTAGTCGGTGCTGTGACTCAGGAAATGCATTTCATTTAACGGGAAGGTCGGGGGTGTGGGATGTTCCAACCTAATTTTAGACCCCAAGTGAGATTGAAATTAGGTATTGACGCATGACCCAGACACATTAAATCATACTTGTATTCCTCATCTCACAAATATATTTGATTTTCATGCTTATTCATTGGAATGAAAACATCTTTTTTTATTTAGCTCTTAAAGTGAGGCTGTGACATATTGATGCAAAATATAGATTTTTGCCCTCAAAGTAACTAAATTCTAGATTGGCTCTTTAGAAGGACAACATCTACTCAGGAAGTAGCAAAGTCTTAAATTTACAGTCTTATGGAACATTGATGTAGGTACACAGCTCTATATTTAGCTTTAAATAGAGTGTGTTCTGTCACTGTTAAGACGGAAGAAGAGGCTGTGCCCATTAATTGAGTGCTTCTCTAGTGTGAAACAGTACTGTTGATGTGCAGCAGTGTCACAGGGTTTTATAAAGGTGTACGTCAAAACCAAAGGATAGCACTGATGTTTTAGCAAGTTTAAAAGCTAGACTATACAGTCAGATTATGGCTTGAACTCAGAGTCATCATTTACATAATGTCCAATTATCTTAATGTTATCTCTATCAAAGCCAGAGGGCTTTGAGGAATCCCCAGCGAGTCACACATAGAAAAAATGATTAGGCCTTTTTGTCAGCAGCAATAGGAACTCTGAATGAGGAAACAAAGCTTAAAGTTCAAAGCTGGTTCACTTTGCGATATGATATCTTACTGAAGAACACAAAAGACCTGCATCAAAGGGCATTACTCGGAGACAGAGAAAGTCTCCAACTTTCCTCCCAAAGAAAACCTCCTGCCCTCGCTCCTATTTCTTTGCTTATAAGTTACTCATTAACACATTATAGTTGTGTAGTGGTCTAACACATGCCAGTCTTATGCTACTAAAAACACCCTTCTAATTACCTAGTTTAATTATCACACTTCAAAATAATTTAGAAGGAAAATGTTTATTTTATCCTTCATTCATTATATCAAGCTAAAAACACAGTGGACAACAATAAGAATCAAAAAGTCTGTCGTCCCTGATCAGCCCGTTCAAGAGATGCAATTTACCCTGAAGTATATAATAAGGATTTTCTGCTCCCATGAAAAAATAAAATAGTTGAGTCACAGCACTCAAATTGGACGGTATAATAAGTAACGAGTGGTCAGTTTGACGCGACTAAAAAACAGTGTCGAGAATGGACATGGGACTACTTACTGGAACAGAACAGCCCTTCTGTTAGCTGTTTTTTTAAGGATGGATTTAAAATGAAAAAACCCAATGATTTTTAAAGGGGACATTTTTAAATAAAAATATGTCTCCTTCTTGTTTATGTTTGTAGTAGAAGACCTGATTGTTGTTCAGCAAATGGGTTAGCTATCATCTGAAACATCCTTAAGTTAATGACGTTAAATCACCAATAAAACATATTCAAACACACTTGAGTTGTACCCACTGAAAATAGCTCACATTACTGTCACTTAAAGGCCTGATTATACAGTAAATAGCTAATCACATAAAGTACATAATTAGAGCCCTCCTATCAGAGTGACTGGCTGACCCATGATTTTATTAAAAAGCAGACTATCTGACATGTAGACAAAGTGTAGTGTCTCGCCCTGATTGCGGATGCCACATGTAGTAATTAACTCATTTATCTGAGGATGTGCTAAACTTGAGCTATATCTACAGTTTTCCGTTTTCCTCTCCTCTCTGACAGCGTTCGCTCTGACTCACCACTGGGCGTGGAAGATGCCAAAGAAGGTGGTTCCCCGCCAGTCCGGGCCCTGCAGTGTGAAGACTGCCCTCAGGTTATTGAAGGAGATGTGACGCTCGGGGAGGGAGCACTCCAGCCGAGCTTTCTGGAAGGTGGTCCACTTCTTCTGCAGGGTCCTTGTACCACCCAGATCCCCCTGAGAGAGGACATATCAGGAAAAATGTGTAAACCTCCCGTGACGTCGCCCATCGATATGTGGACAACCATTTTATTGTAACCATCTTGGTTGTTCTGAGCCAGAAGTGACCATATTTCGAGAGCGTGGAGCTAGTGTGCCATGAGTTGGGCTGCGCTTGTTTTTAAGCAGGACGTCTGAGGCCAGAAACGGTCAATGCAATCTTGATCAGCACTGCCTAGTTTAACAGTGTAATCTGAGTTTCTTGTTGTGGCATGATGCAACCCAAAGGAAATAATCAGTTTCAGAGCATGGTGCTTCGTTGTCAGGGTTGTGTCTAAAAGAGCCATGAGAAAGTCAATCACAAGGTAGCTACACCCTAAAGCAAACCCTGCTTTACTCTTTTACTCTGAATGGGACTATAATTCACAAAATGAACATCCATCTGTATAGAAAATGACTTGGAACTAGAGATTGAGACTGTAAACTCATGCAGAAACTGTTTACTGAGGCGATAAATCAAGTTAGAAGTAGGATCATTTTTTCTTAAAGCTCAATAAAATCGGACAGCCCTGCTGGCCATTAGAAGCAATGCAGATTTAAGGAACTTCCACGTTGGCTTTACCCGCAGACCCAGAAGGCCTGGTTATTCATTATACTGTCAATGACACTCTGTTCTGCTCTCAGCAGCATATCCAACACAACCTTTTCAATAAAGAAGGATATTTAAACTTCACAGCAGCTGGAAGTTTTGTTTTTTCTTCTATAACCTCTCATCTTGCTGCAGTGATGTAGAAGTGTACTATAGGGTGTGGTCAGTTCGCCGTGACATCACTGTTGGGTGTGAATACAAATGCAACTCCACTCACAGTGCTCGGCTCACTTTCTAGCTCTATTATGCTGGTGCTTATGTTAAATCTCATTAGCCTCACCTTTTACTCCAAATACCGTCTCTGTACATATTCTATATCCACATAATCATAAAGTTGCTCTAGAAGAATTGGCTGACTGAACTGTTGTCAGGTTAAGAAGCATTTAGACCCTGCAATGTTCAAGGGCACCATTGAAATACAGAATAAATATAACAATAACATTCAATAATACAATAAGCATTGCATTATTATATATTGATGAGTAGTCTCTGGCCTGTCTGCCAGACACGTCTCATTCCTATTATCCTCTGTGATGGCATAAGCTGTGAAAAAGGAATTTAAAAATGCAAATGCTCATATTACAGCAGCAGACACAGACATCGTGCTTCTGCTGCAATAGAAATATCAGCAGAATGCACTAAATTACTCACTGCTCTAGTACACATCATGTGTGAGCATCTGTTTCTAATTTCATTCAATTGTTCATCACAGCGCAGGCATTAAAGGGCACTTCCCATAAAACAGTACATAATATATTGTGCACTTAATTACACACATCTCCTCAGACTGTTAACAATCTGTCTCTATTTTGCAGAGCCTCAATGTGACCCGGTTCTACGTGCAACATGACACCAAATCTGTGTTGCGTTAACTGAAAGCTGACTGAAATTATGCAGAATAAAAGGAATTGCAGTTTAAAGTCTAAACGGAGTGATTCTCCTCACGGCATGAAGCTCCTCTGACGTCTGACGCCATAATCACTGCGGTATATCAAACCGAATCAGTTAAACTAATGAGGTCATTAATTAGGCAAATGAATGTCATTAATTAAAAATAGCTCTATGGTCATGGATTTTTCCTCCACATAACATAATGTTGGTAAACTGGTGTTGAGCTGAATTCATATGCTTTGGTGAGTAAGGGACGGTTCAAATCTGTCCTCATTTCAGGACAGAAGACTGGAGATGCATAGATACAACATGGCTGATGTGTCTGTCTGTGTGTCCAAGCTTAAGTGAACAGCTGTACCTCCTGTGTTAGCTATCTTGTGGCATGCTCTATGCAGTTTGTATCCCTCGCGTGAAGCTTTAAAACAAATCTACTGATTGCCTCCTTATATAGGCATCTCCTGTTGAAACCTGTGAGCCCCAAACCGTTAGCAACTGCTGTCTTATGTTATTAAATGCTCAGACACAGCTGCCAAAACAGCTGGAGAAAGCAGCCAAGCATGCATTAAAATATGATTTTGCAGTCAAAACTTCATTTGTTGTCTTTAACAGTCACTTGCAGATTGATTTTCATCATTAATAAACTTCCACACATCTACACACAGTGAGAATAAGACGATTTTACTGATTTTACTTTTCTGATCCGTTTTGGTTATCTACTGAAGGATTACCTTGCAGACGCGGGCCACCCTGGCCACAGTGAGCTCAGTGTCACAATCCAGCTCCAACGCTCGCTCGCTGAAGAAGAAGTAGATCTTGTCGTCGTCCCCCCCCTCTTTACTGCCGAGGCTCTCCCTCACCAGGGCTGAGCCCACAAAGTCTGGCTCTGCATACACAAACACAGAAAAGTTGTATCAGAAAGTGTATTTACACACCATAGTAAAGACGTACATCACAGCTGAACAAATAGACAGCCTCAGCCTAAAGGGGCATTTGGACACACACACACAGACACACAAGCTTGACACCTCCATCTCATTCCCTGCCACCCCTTCTCACCTCTCTGTCTATTTTCTATCATCACTCCTTGCTTCGCCTCATCTCTCCTCCAGTCATTTCTCACTCCCTGTCTCTCGAGTGCTCCCTATTAGAACCCATTTTGTCCTTTGGTCCTTCCCGTCTTTCTTTGATTCTCACTATATCCAGTCCTCATTAGGTTGTGAATGATATGTTTTTTTCTTCTTTTAAAAAAAAGGCAGACAGAGACATTTTTTGACTCAGGCTGCTGGGGGCAATAAATTCAACCATCGTTATGCAAAGGTGCTTTCTTTAAATTCACAAGGATATAATGTTTTCCCAGATGGACTGTTCTTTTCAGTGGAAAAGCCTCCAAAGAAGCATTTTAAGCTACAACATCCACTGAAACCCAGTCCAATTAAATGATTTTAGGCTGGTCAGAAGCTGCTCCACTTACATTAAGGCTAGTTTCATTGGTTGATTTTTTAATAAAAGCTCTGTATCAGCATAATAAACGGACACATCGGTCCAAACCCCAGCCTCATCTGTATGTTCCCCCATTCTTCATTCCCCTCACCTCTCTCTCTCTTTCTATCTTTTCATCACCAATCCTAATGTCTCTTCTTTCATCACCCATTTTCTTGCTGTGACTTCACCCCCTTCTCTCCTCTTCATTTCTCTCCAAGTGATTCACTCCTTTCCCCACCACCATCGCCCCCTCTTCCCCCTGGACAGATAACGATCCTTCGGCATAGCCGAGTCCTGTGCTTCATTTCCTGCGACTCATTTGTCTTTCTCTTGTTCTTTAGCATGTTTCTGGCTCTTTTTTTAAAAAAAATGAAACTTTGTTAAAATGAGAAGAAGGAGCCAACGTTATCAACCTCTAATGTGATTAATTTTATTTCAATACATATTTAATTTGTCACTGTCGCAGTTCTTTGGAAAAAAAAAAAAACGTAAGCCTGAACTGATGAATGTTGAAGATTTAAGTTTAATCCTGTACAATTATTAGCAATTATATTGAATTTTTCAATTCTCCTCTGAAAGTACAATTAGTAGTAGTTTGCCAAACCCAGTTTTACTGTTAAAAGTAATACTGGGTATCTTAAGTTTGTACAGTAGTTGGTAGTTGTTTGGAAGATGGTCTCTTGTTATGAAAAATTAAAAAAATGCCTCATGTTATGTTTTCTGAGTTTCATCACCTTTGCATCCCTCCCTGTCTCTTTCAGCCGGCAGGTTTACCTCTTGTCTCTTTGTTTTTATCATGTTCTCTGTTTCACTTACCATTTAACCAGGCAGGCAAGTATTCGCTCTTCATACTGTAGTGCTGTTGGCCTAGGTTCCTCAGAATGACTGGCTCTGTACCCAGGAAGTTGTTGAGCGTTGCTGAGTACAGCTCATTATCTGTACCAACAAAATGCAAGCTTTAGTTTAATTCTGGTATTTCAGCTGCAATAGTAGAGACTCACAATGAGAGAAGGTCAGTGGTTCAGTGGGGAGACACACACACACAAAAAAAGAATAAAAGAACGTGTGACTGTAGGTTCATTCACAGAAATGAACGCAGCATGCAAAGTTAAATTGGACTTTTGGACTCTCAGGGCAGTCGTATGAGTAGAAAACAGACGGGAAATGCTGCAGAAGTGGTTTGTCGAGGTTTGATGGACATTTTATGCTTTCTGCTAGAGCTGTAAAAACATGGTGCTGCTCACTTTACCTTTGAGACTGCCGAGAAGGAACCACAGGGGCTCAATGTGTGTTTGGTGTTGATATGACTGCCAATGGCTAATTTTCTACTTTAAAATGATCATTACACCTATTCAGAAACCCCAAATTATGAAATACATAACACATGCATGCATTTACATAAAGCTACAGTATGTATAGTTCTCACACCAACACTCACACACAATTTTACTCACCCACTATCAGGCCAGTATGCCCCTTGGCAGGGTCATATGGGCATTTACCCTTCCCGTCTTCCAGGGCTGCAGTGTTGAGGGTAAAATGGTCTGCATTCTGCACACAACACACACACACACACACACACACACACACACACACAGAAACACGCACAAAATAAGGAACACAGGTGGTCTGTGGTCAGTGTGTGTTATGACCTACATGACACAGCTGTCAGCGCTGTCTGTCCATTACAAGAACCACAGCTTCTCCCCTCACCAACTTGTCCTGTCACATCAGCGTCACATATATGCACACACACGCTAGCATTCACACATCCAACTAACCCAGCAGGAGATACTTTTTTTTTCTCCCATGGCATTTATTTTTATTTCGTCACACAGCGGTCTAAGCTTGAGGTCAGATGGAAATCGTGAGTTGACACCTGTCAGTGTTGGCTCACAATAACTCGGTGTCGAGGGAAACACATATACACGTGTATTCTTACCACGTAGGTGCATTTGGGCTGGAAGGCGTAGGTGCCGCAGGTGTAGAGGTGTGTATGGTTATAGCTCTGCAGGAAACGGATGTAGTTGAAGCACTCGGTCTGTGAAGGGAGGAAGAGGAATTGTTAGAATGGTGTTGTCTTTATTAATCAGTGCTGAAGCCTGTTCCTGCATGAAGACTTGCAGTACCCTCTACACACTGTAACTTACTTTAAATCCCTTTAAAACCCCTTTTACCTGAAACACCCCAATAACTCTGATATCAGATCGTGTTTGCTGATAATATGCTTTTATTAAAAATGTGTAAAATCAATTTTTCTTTTCTTAGTATGGGTGTATAAATGGTGAAGACACCGAACACCGGAAGCCTACAAAAGCTACATTTGACTCTTTATTTGTGTATGAAATGAAACACTGTCATACAAGTGTTCAGTTTCCTATGAAAGACAAAGCTTAGTAGATGATCTTGTATTGCAGCCACATTATCTGAGTAACCTCTGAACTGAACAAAAAACGTCAGATCGTTTCCATTCAAAGAATACGTGAGTAATTAACAATATAATTTATGCAGTGTTTTATGGAGAGGGGCCTTTAATGTCTGCACTGTGGCAAACAATAAAACTCTTTGAATGAAACTGGAATCAGATGCTCACACATGATGCTAGAGGAATGAATAATTCAGTGCATCCAGTTGATGTTGCTGTTGCAGCAGCAAAACAATATCTGTATCTCACGGCTGTAATATGAGCAAAAAACGTTTTCCGTTAATATTCATTCACAATTCACATTTTTACTGCAATCAGTGAGGATAATCAGGATGAGATCTGTCTGGCAGACGGGCCTCTTTGAAGCCCAAATCCTCAACATTACATAAAAAGATCATGATTAAATATAATGACGAACAGTGTAAAGATCATATGGTGATTCTTCCATAGTAAACCAATTCCTGTTATATATAAATTGTACAACCATATGTAAGCTATGATTACAGATACAAACACAGCTATAGGCTAAAGCAGCTCAACAGCATATTTTGACTGGACCATCGCACCACCATCACACTGTATTTTAACACCAAAAACCAGGGTTGAATTCACATTAGGTTTTAATAACTACTTGAAAACACTGGGGTATTTTTAAAACTCCAGTTATTCAGATTCCTCATGTTTCCTTTGGATCCAATTTTAGTTAAATTCGTTTTACTCTAAAGAACTATTTCCCTTTTGGTTCTTTTAAACCACATCAAAAGTTTGTGTTGTGCAACGAGAGAAGTTTTCACCCCCATTTCCAAAAGTTGTGTGCTTTTATAAAATATTAAACGAGATTCCTTGCAAATTCTTGCATATCTACATTATGCAGCCTGAGCAGCGAGAAGCCAGGGCCATTATGTCCTGGACTAATTCTTGGTTGGGCACCGACTTACAGATTTCTTCTCATCACTGTGATGCTTGAGGAAGTGGTGGACAGTCAGCTGTGTCTGGTAGCGTCATACTTAACCACAGATATTAGAGTGGTATTCGCCTTCTCTCTAATATTAACTACCAGCAAGAAAGCAAACATATTTCTCAAAATGTTGCCTTATTCCTTTAATGCTAAAACCACATGTATGACTACATTTTATATGGCTTAATGTAGTATAATGCATAAACTATGTGTTAATCTGCAAAAGACTATCAGCCCAAAAAACAAAGATGTGTACACTTGTATTGACACAAGGTAACAACAATGTGTTTGGATTCTTTTGTAATATTTGTATTGCTTTATTTAGTATTACTAAAGTGATAAAGCCTCAGTGATTGTTTTTGGAGCAGGACTTCACCCTTCTTTTGTTGCTCGAGGCAAAACACTTCCTAAATCGAACCACCATAAAAGTTGCTGATACCAAGCCTGTCCGGGAGATGCACTGTGTGCTAATGTAATGACTGGAAGATTTCCAGTTAGAAACCCACGACTGACTTGACAAAATGTAATTGAGCAAAGTGAAGTGATTAATGCTGCTATCATAAACTATCTGTCTGAAAATACTGCCATAGTGCCCTTGAGCATGGAAGGTAACCCCAAAGACTGTCAGCTAAAATCCATCTAACCTGGTTGTTCTTCCCCTTGGCAACACACTCTCTCTTCTTATCCTGCGGAGCCGGCCAGTCAATCTGGAGAAAAGAAAGAGACAGATTAGATGTGGGCAACATGTAAGTCTTTGGCCCATAAGTAATACATTCTGCAGTTATGTATATCATTTTCATTCCTTGGCATAAAGCATGGAAATGAGTTACACTGTAAATAGATGTGTAAATGACATCAGCTCTGACAAGACGCACATCATGGCAAAAAATCACACCTTCCTTGCTGCCATTTTGCTTAACTCGATCTGAAGACTCTGTACTTTTGACCACTAGCTGCTGTAACTATGGCAACAACCACAGATTCACAAAAGCATTTCACGAGTAGAGGAGAACAGGGTTGGTTGATACATTTATTTGATCTCACTGTAAAAAAAAAAAAAAAAAAAAATGTTGGAAATTAAATTTTCTGAATAAGTTAATAGTTATTAGCATTAAAAAGGATGAAGGGTCAAGGGCACTGCACACCTGGATAGGTACAGAGTGGCTTTCCAGAAGATTGGAGTACAAAGTTATACAGGTTTACCATGGACTAAAGCTACATAAAAGTCTGTTAAAATGTTCCATGGACGAGATTCCTTGCAAATTCTTGCATATCTACATTATGCAACCTAAGGAAGCAAGAAGCCAGGGTCACAAGCATGGGAAATGTGTAGACTGAGCCGCTCAGGTGGTACAGGGAAAAAGAACCACTGCAGAGACTTCGATCTTTGGCAGCGGTGAATTGGCTCCATCAAACTGTTAGTGGTAGGTAGGAGACCCATGAAGTCCTTACTGCAGCAAAATTCCCTAATGATTATACCATTGTTTAAAGGATCAAAGACAGACCGGCAAGAAAGTGCACCATAATGCACTTGTAGAAAGTATTACTCCACTGACGAGCGTTTGCCCTCCCGATTCTGCTGAAACACGTAAGAGGGAAGCAAATAAAAAACTCTTCCACAGTGCACGTCCATACTTTGTTTAACTGATGACTGTTGCTGTTTAGCATTATTTACAGTAGCTGCTTTTTTTAATGACCGTGTGACACATGGCTGAACTTTGCTCCGTGGACAGAGGTCCAAAATATGAACTGAATTTACTAAGAGGTTTCCACACCATTAGAAATAATTACACTGGTCATTACAGGCAAAGGGTTGCTGCAAATTCAGAATACAGAAGTCAAGATCTACTTGACTGGATTTAAATATAGGATATAGGTAGACTGTTTGTGTAGCGAGTAACATATCCTATATAAGTCTTTTTTATTTAGCTAAGTTAGAATTCTGTGATCGGTACATTTCACATTTAATGTAATAATATTTCATATTTCCCCTCCCTACCACTGTCCACTTAATTCTCAGAATTCCCATGGTCATTGTAGAGGAGTTACAATTGTTAAGATTTAATGACTGTATTAATTATTAGCTTGGATGGCTGTAAAATATTACCTGTATGATCTGTAGTTTTAACAAATGCACTTTTTTAAAAGGAAGATTATGTAAAAATATAGCAGCATCATAGCGGCACCTGCAGTTTATTGTTGCTTCTAATTTGCTCTCAGGGGATTCCCATTAGTCACCTCACACTGTCTACTTTATTATATAATCCAAGAAATCCACTTTGTTTGCTCCACACGGATCAAAGACACATCTGGCTAGATAAACGTTCTCTACCTCTCATTAATGCACAGTAGAGTCTTCATGTGGCAAATCCAAAGTACATTTGGAAAATACCTTACATAGTCAGTGAAAAGATCTTAAACTCTGAAAATGAGATGGGAACATTTATTTTGAGACCTCTGTGCTATAAACCTTCAGCATTTTGAAAGGCACGGGCATGTTTTATCATCTACATAACAGAGAAATAATAGTCTACACCATTAGCTAATGAATAACAAAAAAACTTAAATTGAAGTCACTCAAAGTGCTGGTTCAAACAGCAATATAGCGTACAATGATGGCCTTTAATTTGTAGAGCAAATGTCATTTGAAAAACATTTGCAAAATTAAAAATGCTGGAGCAGAAAAAAGTGCATTACATTTGCAAATTTAGTCAAATTCACATCAGTGCTGTTTTATGCAGAGATAACATAACTAAATAATGAAGTGAGTAAGCACTTCAGACACGAATGGAAGCTGTGTGCCAATAAATAAATAAATAAATAAATAAATAATCAATCAAAACCAAAATCATCAGAAGAATATCACTGGAAAATATTCATGGAAAGAAGACAGACATGAGGAAAGACAGCAGCAAAGGAATAAAAGAGTAGCAGTAAAAGGAAGGAGAGGGGAGGAGGGGTGAGAGAGAGTGATGGGCAGATGGTGACAGAGGGGATGGACTATTCCCTCGTCCTTGTGCACTCATTTCTCTGTGTTGGCTTCTTCTCTCTACATTGTACACTGGGGGCTGACAACAGGTGGTCTTATCATTACTGTAAGACTCATAACCCTCACTCAAACAGCTTGTGCCAGTGTCGCGTGTGACTGCGTGCGTGTGTGTGTGAATCTAATAACTGCTCATTACGGCGGTAAATCAGATAACAATCCCCAAACCGCTGCAGGCTGCTCACTGCACATTTATTGGACTGCTGTAATTGTATTGATTGCAATATGGACCAATTATTGAGAGAGCGAAGCGAAACCAGATTGGGTGTCAGAAGCTTTAGCATCTCTGTATGTTTATATCAGATCAAGTCAAGAGTATTTATAGGGGTCTTTTAACAAACAGGTTTGCCTTAGAGTGCTACGCAGAAAAACACGATACACAAATTAAACCAAGGGCAATAAAAAAAAAAAATAGATTGAATAAGTGCATCATAAACTCTAAGATACAGGGTTAAAGCCTGTGCAAGTGTACTGGTGTGACTGCCTGTGTACTCCCACGCGTTCACAGTGGTTTGCGCTGATAGAAGTGAAATATTGGAGCCAATAGCCACAAATATTAGGATCTTAATATTTGGCAGCTTACTCACAGTATTACCATTGGAGGCTTTTAGCAACAGTTAACATAAATAACTTCAAAATAAAGTACTAACTTTGCAAAATGTCAGAAAAACATCTGGACTGAATCCAAAACATATAAAAGCTGCTCCTGAAAAAATATTGTTCCTGATTAACGTTTATTTACATTATCATCCTGAATGTGCTATAACCTTATTTTTGTGGCAGGTTAGGGTGATTTTTATAGCTAGATTTCATGTTTCAAAAGTTGCAACACTACACATAATCATACATCAATAGTATTATAAAACAAGGTCACAAAGTGCGTCACAAGAGCAATATAAATAAAATAAAATAAATACAATACATGAGCAAAGCATGATCATACAGCAGGCTAGAGAAAGACCAGTTTGAATAAATGGGCTGCTTTTCAAAGGTTACTACAGAGACTGCAGAATGAAGGTCTACAACACCATGGAAGAGTGTCCCAGTGATCTACTTGTGATGTAAGGACAGACTGTGATGTATTGTGGTGCCTGACCATGCAGGGCTCTATATGTGAAAAGAAGAACCTTCAAATAAATCCTGAACTTGATTGGAAGCCAGTTAAAGCAGATAATATGGGACAGCAATGAATTATAATTTATAGTTCAGGTTGTGATGATGGTGTATATAATGATGATATGATTATGATATCACTGATGGCTAAATATACTAAGCAGTTATCTAACTGAAGGTAACTTTCATCATCAGAATGTACCAGCCAGTGCACATAATATGTATTCTCCATACGCTATACTGCATACTGCTGCAGCATAAACTCTCATAACAGTAGCCAAAGCATTATCGGTTCACAACTAACTAACAATATAATTTATTTACGTATTCAGCTTCTGATCTGTATGATAATGTTTTACCACACGTTGCTCCATATAGGCCTACATGGTTTTCTATGGTTGGAGAAAAAGATGCTATAAAAGTTTGTGGTTTTTGGTTTAAACTTTCAAAAAGCCAAAAAAGTCAAACCAAAAAGCAAGGCTGTTTTCTGCCTTGGAAAAGTTGACATACTGGAGAGCTCTTGGCTTAAAGCAGCAATTAATAAAGTTTTATTATATTTGCAAGCTGACCCTTCAAGAAGGACATTTTAATACATTTTGAGAAGGTATTGAATTGCTTGACAGTTTGTACATTATTAGCGTCTAGAAAGCCTGAAAATTTAATAAAAGAAGCACAGGGCAGACCAATAAAACACTAAACAACGAGTATGACTCAGTCGACTTTATTATGGTATTATTTGGCTCTTTGATTATCTGCCAGAATTTGTGTGTGTGTGTGTGTGTGTGTGTGTGTGTGTGTGTGTTCTGAATGTCCTTGAGTCTAAAACGAGTAGAATAAATAAATAAATAAAATAAAATAAGGTCAGTCTGGAAGTTAATAGGCAGCAAAGAAGTGTGGTGAAGGCAGAGATCGGGCTTTTCTGTTTTCTTTCCTTGCCTTCTTATCCGAGCTGAACCTCTGTAATATTTGAAGCGTTTCTATAATAATTATATCACAGTTAATATCATAATTGAATGTGTGAATGAGGTGTTTCAATTAACTATTTCAAATGTGCGTCTATCTGCGGTGCTCGGGCTGTGTGCAGGAGATTGCTTTTTGTTCTTGAACTGTCCATCATAAAGCGCTGTGATATGAAATCTTCCGTGTTATCATTCAATTCCTCGCATTTCTACCAAGGCCTTTAGAACGCGTGGGTGTTTGCAGCGACTGTTAGTCAGACCATGTTGTGAATATAATTGCTTTTTGTTGAGATACTTCCTTCCTTTCCATATTGAACTTTTGTAAATGTAAGTTTAAAAGCCCTTAAGTGGTAGAAAATAAAGCCTTTAAAGTTTGTGCGTGTGTGTGTGTGTGTGCGTGAGAGTGTGTGCGTTTATGTGTGTTACCTGTGGCCGTAGCTGTTTGCTGATGTCATTGGGGTCCAGGGCGAACAACACCTCCCGTGCTCCAACGTACAAAACCCTCTCGTGGTCGGACAGAGTCAGCATGCTGTAGTTGAACACTCCCTGAACGCTGAACCTCGCCATGCTGTCCAACACACCTGGAGAGAGACGCACAGATGCATCAGAACATTACTGATAATACATAGCTGGAATATAACACACCTGCTCTGTTGAAAGACGACCAAATAAAACCTGAGAAGAACATTTCACACTTCACTTGTTGAAATTTGTTGATCTCTCAGCTTATTCACACCACCAAGCCTCGCCCACTCTGCCACCTATAGTTTAATGTCATCCATTCTGCTTGTACTGTGAATGGTACCTCTCACCCACAGCTTTGCTTTTC
The DNA here is from genome assembly GCF_000972845.2 of Larimichthys crocea. NCBI lineage: Eukaryota > Metazoa > Chordata > Actinopteri > Sciaenidae > Larimichthys > Larimichthys crocea. The sequence continues at coordinate 48,961,084 of NC_040013.1, read as the reverse complement.
ATTAGGAACTGCATGTTGTCTTACAGAGCTTTCAGATGCTGCTGAGTCACAGCCTCAGAGAGCTTCTGCACATTTTAATCCTGTGGCCAGTTCATGTGGTCATGAACTTCAACCACCTCACCTGATCTACTTGTTAAGATTTCTGCAATTATCTTAATAAAGAATAGTTTATATGTTTGGAAAAAAAGATATTTTAGCATCTTTCAGCTCATTGTTTTGTTTTTACAGCCTACAGCTTTACTGTTTTGGTTCAGATGTTCTCATCAATATTATTTCAAGGCTCAGCAGGCAGCTGTTTTCACTGAAAAAGCTCTGACACTTACTATTTGCCCCGGCCGACGCACAAAGTTAGCAGCTAGCTGTTAAGTATAGCCTTTAACAGCTGAAGAACCAGATATTTCCTTCAGGAGCTTTTAAAGAATGGAAAACAGAGCTAAAACAAGAATGAATATTGGACCGACTGGACACAACTCGAAAGGGAACGCTACATTTGTCACATAACACATTTATCATATCGGCTTTATAAAAGTGATAATTATGACAGTGTTGTGTTTGCAGCTTATTCAGCTGCCTACAAGCAGCCCAAAGCTAATGGTTGAGACATTAATGCTCACAAAATTAACTCCTCTGGTTGAGCAGACAGCTGTTTCTTTCCATTTATGCGGCTACAAGATTCAATTTGAAACCATTTACACCTCTGCTGTGTCGACAACCTGAATAAAGTAACACATTGAATTTACAATAATCCATCCTTCAGATAAAGAACACTTGAAATGAAGAAGGACAGTGAAAGTGATAAAACATCTGCATACATAACAGAACATACATATCTGAAGTTATGAAAGTTTTTACTAAAAGCTCTCACGGTTATAACTCATCAGGTGATAATGAGTGTGCTGAGACTAACCACATTATCTAGCTTCTGTATCTGTTGTAAACTATATTCCCGCAGGATGTAACTCAGCACTGAAAGCTTCCCAAGCTCTGTATTTACTTTATGTACCCAGAGCACAAACTAGCCTTTGGGGCAAGTCTGATAAGTTCCAGATCTGCATGTCAGAAGTGAGATAAGGTGGTCGCCTATTTAGAAAAGCCGTGCAAATAAACAAGAAGCAATGATGCTCTCGCCCCACCAGCCCTTGTTTTGATGAAAAGTGCACTTGTGCCGTTACAGAGAGCAGTTATGAATCCAACAGCAGTGTGAAGGCAGCATCCAAAGCTATTAAAGTGGTAGTATAGTGATGGAGAAAAGAAGATGATAGCACTAAAATATAGGAGTGATACAAATGGTCACAAGTCAGCACAATCTGCAGAATCAAATCTTTTCATCGGTAAAAGAAACTAACCTCCAACAGCTTCAATCAGCCAGTGAGTTTTAAAAGTGAGCCAGATGTCAGGAGGTTTGCATTCACAGACGTGTTCAATACAAATTCCATTAAGACTGGTAATTTTCAAATTGAGAAAACTGGCTAATCTTGTCTTGGAAAACAAACTGAATTGTATTTTGTCTGAGTTTAACACAGCTCCTAGACTGGAGATTGTGAAAAGACGCATACACTCAGCACTGCAGCATTGAGAGGAGCCGCTTAATCTAAGATAGACAGAGAGCCTATGCACAACAATATACAGGGATTAAGTCGGACCAAGAGAGGTATTATTGCAAATTGAAAATGAGATCTGAGCGACAATGTGGACAGAATGCAGAGCTTAAGATTGCTTATAAATGCGAGCAAATGATGATGGGAGTAAATCTGCAGGTGTGATTAGATTGTTCTGAGCATGAAGATGCAGATCACATTTTAATACACGTCCTAAATGAAGCCTTTTCCACTAATTGGGCTATCACTCAGAGCATTAACGGAATATTAGCTCCCTTTGTAAACCCAGTTATTGATCAAATAGCTGGATCGATGTGCTTTATCTCGGGACTGTCTAATTTGTTTAAGGACTGCCCATATTTTTGGGGTTGTTTCTCATGTTGCTGCTCGCCGACCTACACAAACAATCTCGAAAAGATTATGAGAAAATCACAAAATGTTCTCTCCCCGGTCCCATCTGCAGGCTTTGCTGCAAAACCAGAGCTGACTTTTTTCATCAAAATTTAAAAAAGATGCACCCACTGTTTTGCTGTTCACACACTCTCTCTCTCTCACACACACACACACAGCATTCAAATCCCCTGACTAGCATACAGACAAACTAGTGGTGCAGAGCAGATGAGAAAGCAAGACAGAGACAGGAGGAACGAGAGAAAGGATGGTGTTTAGTTTTCATTATCCACACTCTTGTTGCTTGTAGTGTCACCTTGTTCTCTCTCTCCTCCTCTCTCTCACTTCATCTGGGCTGATGTGTGCGAAACGCGGGCCGATGACAGCCTGCGACGCGCGTAATGCAATCTCATAAATTGAAAAAGAATATTTCTTTTTTTGTTTTCCACAGCATGAATATTTCTTTACTTCTTTCGCCATTTCCCCGACTGAAAATAGCTGAAATCTAGCGGGGGAATAGCAGGAGCCGGTGTGATTTATGGTGTGACTAACTGCTCATGTGATGCTGTGGCCTAGTTGGGACTAAATAGACTTATATACATGGAGCAGGCTGCGTCTCTGTGTGTGTGTGTGTCCATGTGTGATATAAAAGAAATGAAGGTTAGAAAAGTATGACATCTTACTTACTGGAAGCTTGATGCTGTAACTATTATAATTATAAGTGTTAAGACACTGTTGATTGTTGTCACTGAACTGTTTTTTAAGGTCAGTTCTAGATTTTGTTGCATGACTTCATGTGCAGCAGGTATAGGAGGCGATCACTTTCCCTTCCTATACCTGCTGCATGTAAAGTGATGCCTTTTATTTCCACAGAAAACCAGCAGTCCTTTCAGTTGAGAGCAATCACATGAAACGCGCCGACCATTTTACACCGGAGGGGAGACGAAGATCAAGAAAAACAAGCTCAACTTTCAAGCTGCATGACAGGTGCTGAAAGTGCTCGATGGAAATGGAAAGTGAGAACATCCACAGAGGCACGACAATTGTGACGTGGTCGAAAGCTCCAGAACAAGTTAGTGAGTGGAAGTTTGGTGCAGTCAACAGCTGTTTGCCCAGCAAGACAATTTTTCTTTTATTTACATCATCGAACACACAAACATCGACATTTGCCACGTGACACTGAAATGAAGAATTTTCGTTTAGTCGGCAGAGTTTGAGAGCCCTGTTGAGCAAAACCTGTTACAGACGTTACAATAGTAATTTTTTGGAAGCTTTGTTTTTTTGTTAATAATACAAGGTGATTTTTACACCTGCTGCATTGAATTTATAAAAAAAAAAAACACACACACACCATTGGTTTCAACAGAGTCCAAAACATGATGCAGTGACAGTATTAGACCAAAGGTGGCACCAGAATCAAGAAAAACAAGAATCATGTTTTTTTGTTTTTTTAATTTGCAGAATGTGGGCCAGACCTGCATCAAGACAATTCCAAAAGTCCCCCAAAATATATATATATATATATATATAAAAAAATGTTTTTCCAATCTTGTCATCCCTCAGTAGCCTGTTTTTTTTACTTAATCTTGAGTAATAATTAAATTTTCTGGCATGGCTGTAAAATTAGAGTATAAAAATGAGCTTTAATTTAACATTCATCAAGTTGAAGCTATAACTGCACAGTTCAACTTAAACCAACAGCAGTCATATCAAACCAAAAGTCTTTCTGGATCCTTAAATATTTGTGTGTGTCTCAGACACAGGAAAAACTGATATTATCCATGAGTATTTATCTACATGAAATTTGACTGGGCATAAGAATAGCCAGTGTTTCATGTTTGTTGGCACCAGATTAGTTCTTCTGTATCTGAAAGTGTTTTGACCATCATGTCAAACTCTTTACTTAAACCCTGCTGCCAACCAGCTGCCGTGCGTGTGTGGATCACAAACATTATAGCAAACACGGTCAGTCAAAAGTTATGATCAAAACAAAGACTGGAGAGATGACATGTTGTGGCACAGAAAGATAGAAGAGAGGAGGGAATAAGTAACCAAAGGAAGGAGGGGGGATAAGTACTGAAGTCAGCTTATTATCTTAAGAGCAGCGGCGTATAAACATTGGAGGGTATGTACGGATGAAGGAGCTTGATGAGACTGAGTGAAAGGAAAGAGAGAGAGGGAGAGACGGAGAGGAGGCATCCTCAGGGAGAGCTGAGCACATCTGCTGTGTTCCACACAGCCGGGCGAAAAAACTCCAGAGCTGACACACTTCTACTGAGTTACACACACAATACACACACAAGCTCACACTTGTGTTAAGGTACGTGGCCATACACGCAAATCAGTGCACGTCTGAACACACAAAGAATATAAAGTTTGTGCGTAAGCTAAAACACACATTTCATTGGCAAACACACATACACACACTCAGACTCAGAGTCCTGAATAGTCCTCCAGCGTACCTGCTCAGTGACTCGAACGTCTCTCCACCAACAGGGGCAAAGTTTTGCTCCGAGTGGCTTGTTTGGAGTCATCGGCGACCGTGCCATGAAGAGGCAATACAGGCAGATGCACTTACCATCTGCGACCACACTGTGGCAGCCCTGAGGCTAACTGCCCTATGTGAGGCACACACACACACACACACACACACACACACACACACACACACACACACACACACCTGTGGTTCATCACTATTTATGTGCAAGTGAACAAGTGTGTGTGTTTTTGGAAAGACCGTGTGTGAGTTCATGTAAACGTAGTCCGTGTAGGTTTAAGGAAAATATCTTTTTTGATGTTTTTACAGCTGTAGGGGGAAAAAAAAGAATCCTATGCTCTGACTGAGCAGAAGAAAAAAACAGCAAGAAGGTCCATGAACTCTGAAGCATAAAAGAAAAAAAAAAAAATTGTACATCTTATTCTGTGATGCCACGGGATCCTTACTGTATGTACAATTTGAATTTGAAAACAGTTTCAGGCTTTAAACTGAGATTGTGTTCAGACTTTTCCATTATTCGAAGAACCTGGTGAGTGTGCGTCAGTTCGGGTTAAATTACAAGGCTTTTGATGCTCGGAGACAACAGTTTGCAGCGAGCGGAAGAGAAGGCGGAATATAAATAAAAGAGTGCGAATAAAAAATGGAGGGGCACAGATGAGGGGAGGCATTATGAGTCCAACAGATGACAAACAAGAAAAGGCAAAAATAGAACGTCCGAGTAGAAAAGGAGAATACAAAAGATGAACGACTCAGGGGCCCTGACCGAGGTCAGTATCGCAGGAAACAGAGGTGATCAGAAATCACTGCAAGACCTCCTCACAGGCTCTGTGTGTGTGTGTGTGTGTGTGTGTGTGTGTGTGTGTGTGTGTGTGTGTGTGTGTGTTTGTCTTTAGAGGGGTGTGACACTGTGATAAAAAAGACTAATAAAAAGAGACAATGAGTGTAGCAGGTTTTGGATGTGGGTGGATTATAAATCGTTGATAACTAAAAACTCTAATTGATTCATATAATATAAACACATGACTGTTTATACCAGAACTGCACATTTAGCTCATTAAATAAAGCTCATGTGGGCTATACTCCTGACAATTTTACCATGTTTTCAGATCTTTCCCCTCAGGCAGCTGTTATATATTTTATGCATTTCATTTCAACTTGCAGTGACATGAAACATGATTGAGAAATATAAACCATCACAGTGAACCTGTTTCGGCCTGTTTTTTTAAATCTAGTCCCAACGAGGGGGGGAACGGCCAGCCTCACTTTGTCCATAGATAACAGAATCTGCCTATGAGCACCTCTAAAGCACAATAATGAACCTGTTATATCTCATTTGTTTAATACAAAAACTGAACTTTATAAAATGTCAGGTTATGCTATAGCTAAACCAACATAGCTTCATATTTGATATCTCAAAAGTTATTATTTTGTATTATAATTGCAATCCATTCCAGCATTGTGTAGTAATAGAAATGTGAACATTACTGTTTGGAATAACTATTTGTTTGATGACAGGAAGCTGCAACATCTGAGCCATAACAGTGGAGAGCTATTGCCTGCAACTACCAATTTCACATTAGCCGCCTCTCATTGATTTTTTTTTTTGCTTGTTTATGCTTATTGTATGTCTTGCACATTTGATGCTTGGCATACTAAATGTTTGGGTGTTTTAAGCGTCCTCGAGTGTTTTCGAGTTTTCCCTCAGTCCCTGCGCACGACTGCAGCAATAATCCAGCTTCAGATGAAACATTAGCAAGAGGATGATACGATGGAGGGAACTATAATACACCCATAGTGTTTATGAGAAGCATCATGTGAATTTGTTGATATCTCATAATAAAAAGTAGCAGCTCAGCGGCTCACTTATTGAGTTGTATTGAATGTGTTTTGCTTTTTTTGGAATTTAGCAGAAAGGACAGACAATGCTTACTTTGATGGATTAGCCATGATATGATAGTTTGAAGGCTGCATGAGATTTCATAATGTACTAAAATGAACTGAAGCTAAAGGCTGTCTGATGATAGGAAATGAAGCAGTGATAGAATGTGTGTGAACTTAGATTTTTTGTTAATCCTGGAAGCTTCATGGTGACATTTAATAGTGTGACTCCATGGAAACACAATATGAGAGTATGCATAGTTTATATATATAATGTGCTTGTATATCTTCATGTATGCACTTCATTGCAGGGTATCTCAGGGTCATGTCTCTGCTTCACCATCCAGCCCAGCCCAAAGCCAACCAAGCCAAAGCCGAGCCTGACCAAACAGAACTCCCATGCGGGGTGGAGGAGAAGGGGGGAGGAGAAAGAAGACGATGGGCAGCGCCTGTTGCTTCATGGCCGGCTGAAAAGGTCTCGATCCGGGCCTCTGTAATCTGCCTCCATCAGCCTTCCAGTGGAGCTCCAGCCTCCCTCTCCGTGTCTGCTATAAATACATCCAGCCTCTGCTTATAGCTTCTAACCGCCGAGCCACTCACACACCAAACTATGATTAAAGGCCTATTTTGGGGAGAGCTTTGAAGCAGCGACAAACACCGAATGAGAGACAGAGACAGACAGACAGGAGGGAGAGACGTTGCGCAGCACCCACACAAACAGGCAGATATACCCGAGCCCGTGCGCGCGCAGCGTCAGACCTTCATCCGAGCAGGTTCCCCTTCTTTGAAGGAAAAAAAAGAAACAACACGGCTCGCACAAAGGCTCGCAGACTCCCACGTGGATGCTCAAGCTTTGTCTGCCTGAACAGACGACAAGTTCACAGGAGAGTCAGGTGTACGACAGAATGAGAGCATGGAGACAGAGAGAGACAAGAAAGGGAAAGATATACATGCTTTTACTCAAAAAAAAGATGTGCTCAAATCCCTGCTGTCAATTGTTGACTGAGCTTAGGTTCTTATAGAGTATATGATATTGTTAATTAGATTCATAGGATTATTTAGACTGCAACATGAGGAGGGAAGGAACAACAGCAAGTGCATTGATGAATACATAATGAATGTGCAAGGTGAATAATTGTCTGTCTGCATGATTTAAATATGTAAGCCTTTGTTAGTCCGTTATGTTTTCTATACAGCTTTCCTATTATTATTTTCAATGAGCAAGTCATGGTAATGGAGAAATTGGACGACGAGATGAAGGGATGAGAGAGTGGGAGGAGAGGAAGTGGTAAAAGTGGATTAACACAACAACAGAACAAGTGAACCCAGTGGGGGGATGGTTTTTTCGGGGGGCGAAGGCAGTAGATGAAAGCGGGGGGTTATGGTGTTGCACGGTGGGGGGTCTCCATTGCAATCCACAACAAGCAGAACAAATCAAGAGCTGGTTGATGCCACAAGTGAGGTTTTTCCATTCCAGCGTCACGGTTCAGCATGTATGACTGGGTAAAGCAGCGAGCACCAGCTGTGGAGAGCTGGGCCTTTTTTTTTTTGTATAATGTTGTGGTGATGACACACACACAGACACACACAAAGAGAGATAGAGGGGAGCCTGCAGAGCTCGACGGGTGCAGCGTGAAGCATGACACTGCTGCAGTTCTGGAATTTGAAGTGAAAAATTACAAGTATTTAGTCGATTCACAAGAGCGGGAAATCTTGTTCGAGTGAAAAGCCATCAAGACTGTGGAACGCTACACTCACACCCAGCTTAATAATGATAAAACATCCTCACACTGTAGCTACTTGGATACTTGAAAGGCTGTCAAAAAGTCTGAGTGAAATAGACCCATTTCCTGCTCAAATAATTTGTGGAGGCAAACACGGCTTTGTGAGGTTGTCTACTTTATTCAGATCAGAAGCTAGTTCCTTTGCTCATAGATGGTCTGTGCCAAAACAGATATTTTTGGTAGTTCATACACATAGCATCATACTCTGAAACTAGTTATTCATGCACATGATGTGTGTCCCCATATGCTCCATGCATATGTGCATCTCTAGGCTGTTGGTTTAAGAACTGGCACCTTTTTTTTCATTTCAAGAGCTGGATGAAATGATCAAATCATTTACTCCATAAAATGAAATCGTAAAATGGCCGTCACAAACTGCAAAGTCCAAAAATATTCATTTTACAATCCAGTAACTGAGAATAACAGTGAATCCTCACATTGTAAACCCAGAATCCCCCCCCCACCCTCCGCCGCATGTGCCTGCACATGCTCATCACATGTAAAACGCTGTTTCACATGTGATAAACCACACGCGTCTATGTCAGGTGTTATCACATGTGAGACGTCAAAACAACCACAGATTTAAATACAGATTCAGAACTCTGTTATTTTCATGCCACGTTTCATGCCATGTTTGCTTTTGTATCCAGGGTAAGAACAATGGATGGCAGTGATTTTTAACAGTTAAAAAGCAATGCAGCAGTTCGACCATGGCGATACCACCACAAGAAGGTGCTTTGGATAAGAGCAGCCTGAGTGGCGTTTTTATTTTAATCCACGTGTCCACTTGCCCAAACATCAGCTCTCACAAAGTCTGTATGACAACAGAGAGCCCTCCAGGTCCTGACATCTGGTCTCGGCTGTTAATCTTCACTGACCAATCAGCGCAGGGTCAGGGGACGAGTGACACTCATAACAGATAAAAAGCAGTGATGAATCTCCTTCTTTCAGCCCCCCTTCTCCCCCATCTATCCTCCCAGTCACGTACAGCCTCTCTCTGCCTCCTCCTCTGCCTCGCTCTCAACCACTCATTACTGTAATTGGAGGGTTTGGGGAGATACGGCAGAGAAACAGAAAGAAGGGGGGTGAAAAAAAAGAGAAAGTCCCTTTTCCATTCTCCTTCTGCACTGTTTTTTTTTCTCCCACCATCTCTCATTCTATCTTTCTTTTTTTTTCTTTTTTTTCTAAATCAGGAGGCATACATTTGCTTTGGCTTTTCTTTAAAGATGCAGGCTCATTTGCTGCATCAAAGCAGGCTAGATTTTCAAACCAAATATCATGTTTCTAAGGGCTCTAGTTCTCCTGCTCTCGTCACCTCCCTCTTTCTTTTCTTTCACTCATTCTTTCTTTCTTCCTTTCTTTGTTTAACCACAGCTGCTGCGTTTTGTCATAGTTTTGGCTTACTGGCCTCTGTCATTGGGCTGGGCTAAGGAGGGTGTGTGTGTGTGTGTGTGTGTGTGTGTGTGTGTGATTGTATGAACCCAACAGGAAAAACCCCCAAAAAGCGAGTGGGAAAGAAGAAGAAGGCAGAACAGGAGTGGGAGAAGACAGAAGTGTTATCAGCTGAAGTGCTGCCTGCGGTCACTGGAGGTTAAGCTGTAGCTTAAAATAACATAATGATCGCTCCGATCATCTGTGGCCAATTCAGTAAGAACAAGGAAAAAGGACAATGCAGGTCAGACACAGGGACACAATGTAAGAGGCAAAGGTGAAAGATAGAAAACACTTGAGGGAGAGGACAGAAAAATACATCCTAAAGAAGAAGATGGTGATGTTCTCTATTTTTCTTATTGACAACAAATCCCATAAAAAAGAATCAACAACTAATCGTTCATTTCCACGTGTAAACTGCTGGATTACAAGATATAGCCTGACCTGAGTTAGGCTAGATAAATCACACGTAATGAAAGGAATCCTTGACGCTTTATCTAACACACTTTGGGGTTTTTGAGATACAACCTTACTTGGTCCAACCATTAGCTCATGGCAGCTAATATTATCAAAAATAGATATTGCTGTGTAACTGACATTACTTAGCCTTACTTAATGTTACAGGTACACTTTGCACTAGCCTTTACTCCAATGGCAAAAATCATCAATCGTCAAAAATCACAGACAGAGACTCACTTTGTTCAACACGTACAGATGCACGAATGCAGTAAGTTGAGTCAGCTTGACTATAATGTTAGCAGAGAGCTTGCATAACTTATGTAAACCTTGACTTTGCAAACATTTATGAACCAATGACATTTTTGAATTAAAGATTTGGTTGGCTAAACGTTGTCTTTGAACATCAGTGAAGGATGAACATTGTATAACATTAACTGTTTGTCTCTGACATTAGCCTAATGTTGCTGCCCTTCTTCATTCTATAATGACTTCAGGACTTGAAACACAAGTTTTGGGACTTGGACTTGGATGTTGAATCTTGACACAGAACTTCAAAGCCAAAACCTGAGACTTACCTATGATGCAAGACAATGATTCTGGGTCTGATCAACAAGTATTGCCTGCTGTGTTGGTGCAGACTGATGCAGCTAATTTGTCTGTCAATACAGCTCTTGACAGTTGTTCAAAAACTATTTAAAAAAAAAGACACGAATGAGCCTTGGGTAACATGTTCCTTGATTAGGGTGCAGTTTATTCTTAGTTAAACCCTTATGTGCTATCCAGGTGCAGTAAGTACTCCAAACGTGTATTAATGTGCAGCTTAAAATAGTCCTCAACAAATGCATGCCTCTTTGAGTGATTTTTGCTAAAAGCTACTACTACTACTAGGGCCCAGATGATTTAGAGAACCTCTTAACTAAGAACCAATGGGCTTTGAGTGGGAGGACTCTGAAAGGATATCAAAGTCAGAAAGTGTTGGGGTATTTAAATGGTTGGTTTGGGATTTGTTGCTAATATGGATGCGAAGACCTTTAGCAAAACATGATGAATGAGAAATGTGTATAATGTGGAAATAAATGCAAAACATAAACCACATAAAAGTGAAAAGAAAGCAGCATACATGCACTGTGTCAGTGATTAGAAAAGAAAAGTATGTAAATTTACAGCACTCATTAGCAGCTCTATGACAGCCATACATAATGTGTGTACATAAATGTCTCATTAGGAGCCAACAATGTTTTTTTTCCCCCGTCCATAAACGTGACGAGCGTCTGGGAAAGAATAACAACCCAAAACGCGAAATGTCAACATGTGACTTTTAAAAAACAAAAGAAGAAGAGGTGGATGGACAGAGAGGGACACGTAGAGAGGATGTTTGTGTTTCTTCTTCTGCAACCTCATGTAAACCTCGTGTAACTGCCTGGCAAATGGTGGTGACGTTTGTTGGGTGGGGGTAGAAACTATCTCCTCGACTATCTCTGTCCCACCATAACCCACCCAACGTACCCACACACACACACACACACACACTTCCTGCATTCCCTTGAGCTCCAAATCCCTTAGACTGCCAGCCTAAGCAGTACACACACTGACACACACATATAAACAAAAGGGGATTAGATAGACAGACACACAGCTATACACACAGACTCACACACACACACTCTCTCTTGCTCTCTACACAAATAGGTATAAACACACATGCCCTCTGTGCCCCCACATTTTCTTTCACTCTGGTTTTTCATTGCCTTTCTTTTTGTCTTGCAAACTCAAACTGCCTGCACACAGCAACTCTCTCTCTCTCTCTCTCTCTCTCTCTCTCTCTCTCTCTCACACACACACACACACACACACACACACACACACATTAATATGAATGCTGTGTGTCTGTGCAGCATGATGCCTTCATGCAAAATGAAACAGAGTGAATGTCCTGCAGTGTGTGTGCTTTTTCCTTTCTCTCTGTCGTTCTCTGAAGCTACTTTTCTGTCCTTTTAAGGCAGTTAGTGACTGGCCTCTCTCTCTTCCACTTTTTCTCCATGTCTCTCTATCACTCTCTTGCTTTCTTTCCGTTATATATCTCCTCTCTCTCTTTTCAACCCTCCCCTCCCTCCCTCCCTCCTTCTTTCTGCAGCTTTGTTTTTCCATTTCGCCTCTCCTATCTCCTCCTCAGCACAGTAGCAAGAACCCATCCATATAAGTCATTTAACCCAGTATTGAGCCTGAAAATCTCATTTTTCTTTAACCATGTGGAGAAATCTGTCAACGGTTAAGATAATCCCACTTGTTTCCAATGCAAATCAATTGGAGTCAAGAATCTTTCGGTGCTCACAAGTGCCACACTCGAATCAAGTATGACAGAAGTGACGTGATCTGCCTTCTCTCACGATTCATGACAAGGCTTGTATTTGCAACACCTCCGTGACAAAAAAAGTGAAGCTGCAGTAGGAGTGCAGAGTTATCTTGTCTGTACAGGCAGATTTTTTTTTTCTTTCAGTGAAATACTTAAAACGAGAAACTTTTTGGTAGTGCAGTTCTTTTTGCTTCTGCCATGTAAGACCGTGTGTTTGCAGCTGTCCCTGTTTGCACTGTCTGGTGTGTCTTTACCACAAGCGTGTTCTAGCCAAAGTGCAGCAGAAATCTGGGGTGCTCTCTGCCAACATCGGCTTTGCTTTGTCACTGTGAAGCACTTTACCAGAAAGTATTGACGCCTTATCGATTGTTTACCCCCCACCATCCCACCTCTATCCTCGCATCCCACTGCGACTCTGTGGCACGGAGGGATGAGAGCAGGCGTGAGGGCTGTATGGAAAACAAGGAGAGGGGGGGGTGTGAGATAGCAGCATGAGAAAGCATCTTTTGAAATACCCCCACACTCCACCACGACCACCGCTACGGAGCGTCATTCTCTTCAGGAGCGGCTGAAATTGGAGCTCTTTGTGAGCATTTCAGGTTCATGTGATGAGCTTGAAGCATACAAAGTAAAACGGAGGAGGGATCAAAGGCAAAAAGAAAGAGGAGGAGAAGAGATAGATATGGGATGAAAGGTGGAATAGGTAGTACAGACAGGTGAGAAAATATATCTTCTTTCCCCATATTTTCTGGCCACTCTTTATAGTATTTCCATAATCCCCAAGAGAGAGAATGTAGCACTTCCCCTTTGGGGGATTAAAAAAAAGAAAAAAAAAAGACTCTTTCTCAGTTTGCAACAATTGGCATTGTTCAGTGAAGAAAACTGGGCCTGGCTGCAGAGGAGGGCTGAGATAAAGAGTGCAAATACAGTTGAGCTGCAGGATTAGACTCATGTATTGTTTTACGGAGGATCACAGCACATCCACCTCTGATATGATGCAAATTGTTGTAATGAAATACATTTTTACCAATTATTGGTTTTGAACGAAATCCCTGACCAGATAAACTCACCCCAGGGCCAACTTGGAGGAATCAAATGCCAGTCCATAAAATGGTCTGACATGAATAATTTGCATGTTGACCAACAGCAAGCCACTATGAGCACTACCAGATCCCACTAGAAATTAGAAATTTGAGAATCAGAAATTTCATTTAAATATATAAATCCATCAAATCAAATGTAACTAACCTCATAGGTAGCAAGCAGAGCAACATCGTGGGTGGAGATGGTGTGGGTAAGATTCTCTTCTAGCATCCAAGCTGACTTACATGTGGGTTTTATATGGTGGGTGGGGTTTGCTAGTCTCTAGTATCATATTTGATTGGAAAATCATGTCTGAGATCAGGATGAAACATTCAAATATATTTAAATAACAATAAAGCTTTTGACATAGCTCTTTTGGACAGAGGCTGTGTTTAGGATGTAACGAGAAATGAACAATTAAGACAGAAACGCAGGATTAAAACTTGTTTTTCACTGTGACTTTTCGGGAGTAAGCAATTCTTTACGGCTTGCTTTTCATGGAAATGTTCAGTGCCCCCCGAGGTCTAACACGTCCATCAGCTGCTCACTCACCCTGGTATCGAACAGTCTTGCGTGGGACTGGGTTCCAGTTGAGACCCAGCGACTTCTCCCATCCAACCAAAAACACCAGGAGCAAGACCTTGGTCCCACCCATGGCTCCCATGTCAGCTCCCATTCGTTGGAACTGGCGTTGAGTGATGAATCGAGGGATCAATCAGTCGATCAGAGGGACTCGAAAGAGCAGCCCGGCTCTTGGCAGCCTGCCGAGAGAGAGAGAGAGAGAGAGAGAGAGAGAGAGAGAGGGGTGGGGGGAGAGAAAGAACAACACATCAGCTAGAGGCAGCAATTCACTTCTTTTATTGCCTTGGTTGTTTATCAGAAACAATTTTGTCACAACAGTATTTACAGCATTCTTCAAAAAGCCACACAAAACAGTTCGCACATTCAAGCTGCACTGAAAGATAAATTTCTCACTTTGAAAACATGTACTATAAAATTGAACACGGTCATCAAAATCTGCAATAATGTAAAATAGAAATGAGTTATGCAAATCATTAAAGCCAACAAGGATGTAGCTGTAATCAGTGTATGTGCCTCTGTACGTGTGTGTCTGCCAACAAAAACAAACCAAACATTTTAATGACTTTTGGTGCTGGGGTGGGGTTTATGCAGGAAAGTTCTCCCTGTCCCTCCCTCGCTCGGAGTGATAATCCAGCTATCGCCACTCAAAAAGCTCAAAAATAGCTTATCTTCGCATTCTTGTCAAGCCAATTCAGCAGCAGTATATTAAACTGGGGCTGAGTTATCAAAGTTAATTGGCGCTGGCAACGCATCAAACGCCAATGTGTTGGGAAATGAATGTCGAGGCAAGGACAATCCAATAGCGCTGCGTTGTAAATGAATTGGTTTATACCTAATGAACATGTCAAGCGTGCGGCAACAGAGCGGGCTTACAGACCAATAACAGCACAGGATGACTGACTTGTTAGGGTGCTGCAGACTGATGCACATGGCAGGAAGAGGAACTTCACATTAAAATAATACTTAGACGCAGACTATGGCGCACTCTCGAGCTTGAGGACCTGCCAGCTTTTAACCCCTAAACTGATGTCATACTGTATTGCCATTTTTTATGAACACAGTAACATCAGTTAACTATAACTATAAATGTGTTGCATTCAAACAGGATCAGGCTCTGCAGTGAATCACTTCAACTTCTCTGGTGCAGGTTGCTGTGTTTTTTTTTGCACCCTGCGCCGCTGCAGCCAAAACAGAATGAACGGGAAAACCTGCTGCAGCAGTGGATTCTGTCTGAATGCAGCCTTAAGTGCACTCAAATTCAAGATGAAACGGCAAAATCAACCAGTCTTTGATGAATACATTTCTTTTTTATTCTTGTTTATTTTTATTAGTGGAGTGTGAAAATTTTTTTTTAATAACGTTGGACGACTGTCTGTTTTTTTCCCCGCAGCAGATGATCAATGATGCCACAGTTTCTGCTGCTACACTATGTTGCAACATGATGAAGTTACTAAAGGTGTCAGCACGCTTCAAAGAGGTTGTACCCTGATCTTTCATGTGTTTGTCTGATCATTAAATATGATTATCTGGTTGTATACCACTGGAAATTTGTTTCAGACACCATTACGTGATCTGATAAGCTCTTTGTTCGAAGCATAATACGGTCTTGAGGATAATCGACAAAACATTCTACCCACAGTTCTCATGACCCTGAGTCTTTTTAGTAGTCAGTAGTTCCACTGACAGTTCACAGTAAGATTTGAGATGATCCTGTTACATTTAAATGTCATTTTTCAATGCTGTGAGTGCCAAAAGAAAAGTTTCTATTCAGTCTATTGTACTCAAATGGCAGAAATCACAGAGTCAGATATGTCAGAACCTCAGTGCATAAAGCCAATATCACTTTATCTGTCAGGTAATTTGGATGAACTGACCGTATAGTAAACCCACCACAATCTAAACTAAGTCTAATTATGGTAATACTAAACCAATTACTGGACTTCCTAACCACTTTGGATAAAAGGAATGATGGATGTTCGTATTCTTAACAGGATCAAATATCCTCAGAAGAACTGAATTGCAAAGATTGCACGCACAAAGAAACGCACGCACACCATCTGCAAGCTTTCCTCTCTGCACCTGCTGCCGCGTATCAGCGAGTGAAATGGTGCCTTTGATGATGCATGCTCATTGGCGACGGGAATCCATTGACTTTTAAACAGGCACAAAATGTCAAACTGTATTTACTTTAACCCCGCACAAAGACAAAAACACCTCTGTAGAAGTAGCACATTTGAAGTCACCTGCTCTCTCTCTCTGTCATCTATTCCCACATGTGAATATTAAGTACCAGTGCTGGCAAATAAACATTTGGGCTATTTGGTGGATTGGCAGGGGATGTAATTGAGATTTGGAGATCTGTGTGTGTTTGTGTGCCCACGTCCAACCTATTTTGACTGTTATTGATTGCACCTTTAAGAGGAAAATAAGAAGAGGCTGAAAGAAACCCCCACCATCCACTCACGCATGCACACACACACACACATTTCCCAACTACCCTCCACCCCAGACCAGATCATGGCGACGTGCTGTTAAATGAGCGTGCTTAAACGCTAGGTTTGGGTGAAAGCTCTTCAAGCCTTGCAGTGCCGACTACGAGCTTTATTGGATCGATGGTGGAGGCCTTGTCGGCCACCGCTTGAGTGAGCCGAGATTGAGATTGTGATGGACGGAGCGAGGCAGGGATGAATAGCTGAAAGAATGAGAGAGTTATGGAGAAGGACAAAAAAGAAAGAAAGAAAAAAACACATCTGGAGAGGCTGGATGAGACTCCACGCTTCCATCTTTTTGCTGAGAGGTAACGAAGTGAAGTGGGCATCCTGAAGGCTGGATTAAGTGAAAAGGCAGTGTGTAAACACTATGCGGGAAGATGAGGAGGGAGTCGATGGTGGAGGAGACAGAAATTTAAGGCTCATGCCTGAGAGAAAGCTTTAAAAAATATTCAACGTACGCCTTGCTCTCACTTACACATGCTCTTTTTATGTTTACTGCCTCTTTTTGGTTTCTTTATCCAATTCTCTTTCCTCCACTCTGCCAGTATAACGGCATAGGAGCTTGCTACTGATAATATTGTAAGTGTTACACTCAGAGCATCATCAAATATCATCAATACGATAGAATAATTTAAAAATGTTGTCTATTCAGATCCTTTTCACTTACAGTGGATGCTGGCATAGACAAAAGTGAGACGCTCAAGACATTTGTATTACCTACAAGGCGAGGGTCAGATGACAGTGGGTCTATTTTCCTTGAATTGTTAGCTCACCTACTTGTTCCGTAAAGCTGGATTTATAAGTAAAGGGGTGAACAGTAGTCCCTTTATAAATACCTGCAGCACAGGTTTCAGCATCAGATTTCAGCTGCTGATAGCACCACTACATCACCAGATGGATGTGTTGTATGGGATCAGGTCACAGGGGTCACTTCGATATAAATTACGTCCCAGTCTCTGTTCAGTGTGAGTGTCCGTCACACAATAAAACAGCAACTCTGTTCAGAATGTGCGGCTGAGGAAACATTAGATAGTGAATAAAGAACGGCTCCATCCCAGTGTAGTACAACAACAAACATCATTTTACATAATAAATTCAATGCGCCCATTGTAACATTAAAAACCTGCTCATAAAATAACCTGCTGCCAGTGCGGTGGAGAACTGGAAGTGGAAGCACAGAAGCATTATCAGTAAAATGTTACCCCACATATGAATCATGTATGACACTTTTAATGTTAAAACATATAGTGATTTATATGTATAACATTCAAGCAGCAGCCTTTGGGTCTGTGAAGTGAAGCCAACGACGAAGTACCAAAAACTGCAATCCCTAAAACATCCACATGAGGCTGTCAACCTCCATATGCCCCCATTTTAAATGTTTCTCCGTTCATGACAACTATACTGAGTCTGATTTTTTTTTAAATTTTAACTCACCTATTCAAATTATTATTACTTTAAAGTTGTGCATAATTAACAGTGTATCCGCTTTGACTGACAGGTAGGAGGTAGGTGCCATTACAGATGGCTTGTTTGAGCACCCATCGCGTCAGCATGACCACATGTCGGTGATGTCATGCATGTGCTGTCCATTCTTTATACTGTCACTGGTAACAACTAGTCTAACAAATGTAGCTACAATATTCATCTAGCTTAAAATAGTAGTTAAGTAGGCAAGTACCTCAATAGAGTACATAAATATAGTACTTGAGTATATAGTACTATCCACCAGACATGGGGACTTGAGACTTAGTGACTTGGACTCGAGTCGACTCGAGTCGCCGTTTTTATGACTTGTGACTTGACTTGACAAAAAATGAAATACTTGAGACTTGCACATGTGTGACTTGGTCCCATGTCTGCTATCCACCACCTTTTATAATATATGGCAATGTATCAGCAGTGATTTATAGTGAGCTGGCAGTAAATAACTACTAGATGTAGTGCTAGTCTTCACATCACTGACTCATTTAGCTGCTTTATTAGCAAATAACAGAGTGAAAATTCCATAAAGTGCCAATATAGAAAATTGAGCCATTCACTGCAGAGCAATAGCAATCAACTAGGAACAGATTAGCTAGCCTGCAGTTTTTTTTTCCATGCACTGTTGTCAACTGCATCTCATCACTTGACACCACTCTGATAAAATTGCACACTGAATCCTCAAGAAACATCTGCTGCGAACTTTATTGACGCCAAAGTCAGTCTTTGATGTATTTTCCTCAGAATGACTCTCGTGATTCCTCGATGAGTCGTAAGGAGTGAGATTCAGCCTCATTCTCTCCCCCGGTGACCAAATTAACTCACTTGCTCTGTCTCTCATCACGGACTCTTTAAGGTCCTGCAGTGTCACATAACTCTGCAGGCGGCATCAAATCATCTTTTAGCTGCTGGTGTTGTTGTTGAGCCTAGTTTAGCTAATGAGCTGAGACACGGCAGACTAATAATATCAGTCAGCACTCAACAACGGAGAGCTCATTAAAACATACAGAGAAATAGGCCACATGTTCAGATTAGGCTGCCGAGCTCCTGTGTGTGTTTTGTGTGTGTTCGTCGATTTGTATGTGTATGTGTGTGTGTTTTTTGCCTGAATGTATGCTTGTGCGTGTGTTTGTAGGTAAGACGAGTCCCTGCGGGGAGAAGCAAAGCAGGGCAGTTTCCCTCGAAGTGAGCGGATGTTGGGGAAAAAAAGGGAAGAGAGGAACGTTTTTAACTCCCATCTGTCTGTCCTCTTTTCTTCAGCGCTGTATGTCTGTGTTTTCCGTTGTCCTCTTCCTGCCCTTCATTTTCCCCACCTCTCCTTTCCTGGCAGCCTTTTCCTACCCTTCCTTGCAGACACACACACACACACACTGATCTCGTGGTGCAGTTCCAGCTAATTGCTCGTCCTTCCAGGCATTGTTTGACTTTTGACCCCGGCCTCTGACTCTTTTGTGTGTTACAGAGAGCCAGGGTGCATCATCCAACACCCTCCACTCCGCCTATCACACTGGGACAGACTTAATGCCCATTAACCCATAAATTCCCCTATACACACAAACACACACACACTTACAGACGGATGGACTAAAGGACAGCTCCCACCCTTCATCCCCCCTCTCGCCTCCCTGCAAAACAAACACATCGGCTACCGTCAGCTCTGTTC
The DNA here is from genome assembly GCF_000972845.2 of Larimichthys crocea. Taxonomy (NCBI): domain Eukaryota; kingdom Metazoa; phylum Chordata; class Actinopteri; family Sciaenidae; genus Larimichthys; species Larimichthys crocea. Next base: position 48,941,389 of record NC_040013.1, on the reverse strand, counting down.
CTTCCTTCCTTCCTGCAGTCCCGTCCCCTCCCCTTTCCCTCCACCTTTTAGTGCTCCGGGGGTATTTAAAACACACACACACAAATGCACACAAGGGCAAACTCACACATGCACACAAAAGCTGTTTCATTGAAATAGAACAAACTGGATCAAACGATTTCACACCTCGTGGACGGAGGGATGAGTTCAGCTCTAGGACATTCATGCCACGTTCCTTCACTTTGGAATCAGTATTGTGGGAAGTTTTTAGGAGCAGCAGTGCATAAATGGTTAAACTTTTATTGTAATGTTTTTACTTTTAAGACTTAACAGCCGAGAAGAATTACTTGAGAGTGCTTTGCTACCTGTAACCACAGAGGAACTGCCATCAAACATGCAGTGGTTGTCACAAAAAAAATTTGATTGGTGGCCCCCATTCAGCTTTTTGAACTTTACTTTCAGAGAGAGCTCCAGAAGATAAATTGTTGAAGACATGATCTTTCAACACAGAAAGATTCATTGCCAAATTATAATTTGTAACCTGAGTTCACCTAGTTTCATTTTTGTTATTCAAATGTGTTCAGGGGGTTCAAAAATATTATCTGGGAGTCTGTGAACCCACCAGAGAGCCTTGGAAAAAGATGTATCATATGATAATTTCACCAATTTAGATGAATTTTTACAGCTGAAATGTTTTGATCAGAGATCAGCACTTAAGAAACAAAAAAAAATCACACACACACCCAGTTTTGATCATTTGAATCGGAGCTCACAGGCTGTAAGTAAGTCGCTCTGTATGACAGCTTAAGCTAAATGCCATGAATATAAATGCAAAAATATACAGTAGTTCCAGCTGTGGCTACGCATCAAAGAAGACATTTCAAGGTTCTGGGTTCAAGTCCAGAGCAAAATGTCTATGAAATCAGAGTGAAAAAAGATCAAGTTACAGCGCTCTCTGCAAAATTGATGACTTGTGGGATATGAGGGAAGTCAACATGGACTTCAGCATTTTTTATTTTTTTTTTGCGATTTCTTCTCACTTATTCATACAGTGGTGCAGAGCCATGTGTGCAACAGGCCCCCAAAACAGAGTTTCTATATTACAGTGACAAGAAAGATGAAGCTAAAGGAGCTGATGCACTGCTTTTATTCAGTGTGGTGGAGCTAATGGAGCAGACATGTATACTCCATTGACACTGAAACACACACCCACCCCCACACCATGCATACTCAGCGTCTGAGACTCTTTGTACAAAGGCACAGGTGGACACTTAAAGCTAGGTAAAGTGTGTGTGTGTGTGTGTGTGTGTGTGTGTGTGTGTGTTTGAATCAATATCAAACATGAGTGAGTCTGCATTTAAGTGATAGCATTAACTATTCATCTGTGAATGTAGGTTTGAGAACACTAAGCTGACCAGCTCACATTAAAAGAGCTGTGTGTTTGTGTGTGTGGGTGATGTGCTGGTAGATTGTACAGTGTGTTCATGTTGAGCTGGCACAGATGAAAGACTGATAATCAAAGAGCGGTTTGATCCGGTGATGTAAGTATCGCCAGTGCAACTGGTGCAGCTCATGCGTTACGCGGTGTGTGTGTGTGTGTGTGTGTGTGTGTGGGTGTGTGGGGAGGGGCTATCATAATTATGTTACGCCATGGGTTCAATCGGCTGCGTGCGGTGAGCGAATCTGTGCTTGATTGTAGAAAATGAATGTGAAATATTTATGACTGTGCTCGCTGTAGCATCCAAAACAATGTTGACATCTCGAAAGTTTAAAACTGCTACCATCAATATGCGAGCCACCCATCAATTTTCATGCACCTGAGCACATGATTTCCCATATTAGCACACGATTAATGATTTTCCACTGCTGCATCAAGTTAATGTCATTGACTTCCCTTTCACATTGTGATAGGAATTCACTTCCCATCCTAATTACGTCAAGTTGAAGCGGAACTGAGCACCGCATTTGACTTAAAACACCACGTGATGGAAATGTCAGAAAAAAAGAAGAAAAAAAACCTCCCATGAGAGTTTGCAGTGTAACATCTCAGCCTCCCCCCGCAGCACCCTGCTCTTTCATGTCTCTCTCCTGGGATATTCTACTGGCCTTCAAATCTCCATCTTCTCTCCTTTCATCCCTGCTGTAACTCATGCTCGCTTGCCCACACAACCATCCCCCACTGCCCCCCCCCAACCCTCACCGCCTTGTCCATGTCATGGTCTGCTGGTCAGGCGTGGTCGGCTTATAATTCTTTGATCGCGCTCTGATCTCTTCCATCAGTGCGAATGGCTCCAGCTGATTACAGATGAAATGGATCTGATTTGGACTCTGACTGCGGGCCAAACACCTGCTCAGACCTGACGAAGAGGAGGCGCAGGAGAGATGAAACCGGAGAGGTTGATGTCCAGCTAATCGGACACCATCTGTGTTTTTTGGGCTGTGCACGCCTGATGGGAGCGGCTCTTACTTCAAACATCTGGGGAGTGAACATGGTGTAGGAATATTTCTCACCTATTGATCAACAATAGCTCATCCCCAGTTTGACCCATGTGCAGAAAGCAGGAGCAGCCTCTGATCACATCTCTCAGCTCACTGTTAATGTTTTGGTTCACTCACACCATTCTCATCAACCTCACTGCAGCCGCAGCCGCCGCAGGCAGCCGATTTCAGTGAAGAAGTGCTGATAAAGCCACTGTACGCTACCTGCCTGCCACTAAACAGAAGACAGACAAAGTTAGCCACTAGCTGTTGAATATAGTGAAGAGGAGCCGGGTATTAGGAGAAGGAATATTGGATTAACATTCAACAAACAGACAAACAGAAAAAAAAAAGAAAAAAATGCTAATGTTGCTCTGTATCTGCTGGGTGTGTAAATAGGCAACTGTTTGCTACCATGTCCACAAATTTGACAGGTGTCTGACTGAATCGATGAAATCCCCCTGAAGCTATTTATATGTACCTCAAAGAGTTGACAACTATGCAGTTCCAGACTGGAGAGTTACTGTTCATAGATAATTCTAACGTTTTCAACCTTGTGCCCAGGGAGGTGTTTTTTTTATTTTTTTTAATTCCAGCCAATCACTATAGCAGCTGTGCATTAGCCCTAGGTGCTAATCAGTAAATGAACAGACCTGCTGGTCATCTGTTCCACACTGATAAAATAGGGAATTAAATACTTTGTGATATATAGTTTGAAATATGATAATATAGTTTCACTTTTATCCTGATAAATCCAACAATCAGGAAAACATAACTCAAAGTTTTGTATGCAGGATCACAAAATGGCTGCAAAAATGGAGACAAGCTTGGATCAGTCTATTAAGATAACTATGACTGGACTTTGAGCTGATTGGTTGTTTAAGCTATTTCAATTGTAAATATACAGGATATGAACTAGTGAAAAACTACTATCAGCTTAGTGAGAGATTCAAGATTTAAAATCTTTTAACTTGATTGTGGAAACCATTTTTTAAAAATTAGATTGAACAAAATACAATAACAAGGTTTCTGATGTGAGAGCACCGTCTCTGTTTTCCTCTCTCCGTCTCTCCATCTGAGACTCCCTTTTAGATTCTTCTCTGGTCGACCTTGTGCTGTCGACACGGCATATGTTGTTTCTGATGAGTGCACAAGAGTGCAGCGAGAAATGATAAAAACCCACGTGCACTCTGCCCTTCCTCGACCTGCCTGCCCCCTTTGTGCAGGCCATGGGGATGTTGGGATGGCGCTTTGACATGTCTTCAATTCACATACATGAGTGTGTGTGTGTGTGTGTGTGTGCAAGCTCATCATCACCATGTCGGTCGATCAGCCTTGCTCAAGGCAATGGACTGGCTTATGAACAGCTGCCTAACAAACACACAAACGATTGACCCTGTTTTCTGGTGCATGTTTACATCCTAAATATAAATTCTGGACACATACAGTACATGGACTATTTTCCTGCATGTATGCACACACACCTATATATACACCAGACAAATACCATGTACCCAAAAAAAAATTTAATGCTTTATCACGTGGCATATGCACAGCCGCAGATTCACATACATCCACATCTTGCAACCTGCTTCTCACACACCAGCACTAATAAAATCACTCAGGCAAATATTCTCTTTTCCCCCGCCAGCCACATCCAGACGAACAAAAAGGCTGACAAACTTTCTCTGTTGTATTTCAAAGCTCATTAAAAAGTATTCACTGCTGTACGATTTAGCGCCGTAATCAGCTCTGAATAATAGAAATGGTCCTATTGACGCCTGCAGGCACCCGACGTACTGTCTCATTTCACAACAACAACCGCTGGGCGTGTGAATGCAAAACACTATGACGCACACACAGACACACACACACTCCCACACAATCAGTACCTCTCGCTTTGGTTTCTCTCACAGCGTATTCTGGCTTGGGGAGGCCGCCTACAATGCTCCTGGGGGGGCTAATTGTCCAGTAGAGCTCTTTCACTTTCCCTCCCACTCTCTCTGTCCTCTCTCCTCTCTTTTCAGCTCCGGTCTTTTGAGGTAGAGTTCAGGAGTTCACGCTGAGCCCAGGGCTCTGGATCTCAGTGAGGTGCCATAGGGCAGAAAGGTTACACCTAGCTGGACTCCTATAGAAAACAAGCCACACACCTTAATGGCACTCAGGTGGGGAAGGAGGGTTACACTGACAGAGAGATGAATGACGGCTGATGGAGGAAAAACAAGACTGAAAGGGAACCATACGAGCAACTGTAGTGTAAATGTTGAGGGTTAGAGGGACTTTGTGGGCCGAGCCTTTCATGTTAAAGTTTCTTACTCGGGGACATGAGTGTTTTATATATATTTATATAGTTTTAAAGTTTTCCAAAGAGCCTGGCAACAGTTAGAAGTTGTTCTGGAGACCATACACACCTGTCTCATTCTTCATGTATCGACACCGAGCTTTGCAATCTTGCTGCTAAACCACTACCTGCTTCCTGCACATTTAACTCTTTCCATCTCTCCAGCCGCCTCCTGAATTAGCATATAGATTCGGCTGAATTCAAATTTCCTTTTCTCCCGAGATGTGTTCACGTTCATGAGAAGTTGCGTATCTCAGGCTCTGCTGTGGGTTTTATGAGCTGAGGGTTAGTCTGACGTTATGTGAGCATTACAACCACGTCCCTAAAAATACAATCCGCATTCGTGCATGTGCGTAACAGCTAACGTGCACACATGGAGCAAAACAAGCAGACTGACTTTCTGCTTCAGCTTTCAACTCATGCAATAACTGGTAGTTGTTGTCCAATGAATGATTGTTATGGACATTTCAGAGGAGTTCATTTTGAGTTTATCTCCAAATAAAGTGGTTAGATGAAAGTTTCCCAACCTCATGGCTTGCTCGTGAACCCTTAGAACAAAGCAGCGTCTACTTATTATGCCAGTTGTACGTTTACTGGATGTGACAAGTTGAACCAAAAAAAGATTTCTTCTGTTCTTTGAAACCCAGAAAGGCAAAATAATACGGTAAGTCGCAGGACAGTCTAAAAAAAGTATACAATTTTTATAGTGGAGGGTAGCAGCGGAAGAAGTACGAAGTAAGAAGAACAATGTGCTATTTCAAAAGAGAGAGAAGAAATAACACAAATTGGTGACTTAAATTGCTGAGTAATGTTAACATTTGAACCATTAGCATGCACGTGGATTTAAACAGAATGTGTTTTAGTTGCGTTCTGTAGCCTGTGCCGATTGTTACGCACTTATAGTTTTATCCTTTTACTTTTAGTCTTTTACTTTTCATTCATAAGACCTTAACATGCCCGGAAGGCAAGTAAATACTGTAGGCCTATAGGGAAATAGCAAGACACTTGCTGACTCAACAGCTATTAACAATGAAAGTGCCCTTGAGCAAGGCACTTAACCCAGCTGCATTCAATGGGCTCAGTGACTGAGAAATGTCTCAAGACAATGAAAGACTTGAATTCCTGGTACTGGGCAGTTCCCAGTGGCCAAAATTAGCATGTGGTTGAACTGGGCAGCTCCCAAGAATGAATGTGCATTACTGTAAAAAATGCACAGCAGGACATTTCTGAAAGAAGCGTGTGCATACTCAGCAGGAGCAAATCCTTCCATGGATGAATAAATGTATAAAATAAAATCTGCCAACGGCAGCTATCGGATCAGTTAGTGAAATCAACGGTCATCAGCTAAAAATGTACCTGGCAGACATACAGTGCGGGCGGATATTTGTCAAAGACAAGAGAGAAGTGAAAGGTGAGAGGAGTGAGAAGACGACGGAGGGCCTCGATGCTCTAGCCCAGGGTCTATTAGAGGCTGATTGGGCCCATTAGAAGGGAAAGGTGATACTCGAACCGCGAGCAGCGCTCCTCCAGTCCGGCTCTACATTAACCGCTGCCTGCTCTCTACTTTGTTGAACACACGGCTGATCGATAGCAATGAGGAGGGAGGAGAGGAGGGTAGGAGGTGCCGAGGCGAGCAGGAGAGAAAAGAGGCCCAGGTTTACGGGAAGATAAGCTGAGATCGATAGAGAGACAAGGACTGCTGCTGCGTGGAGAGAGAGGACGGAGGAATGCGAGATGCGGCAGGTTCACACTCGTTCACCTCATCAAACTAGACGGAGGGGAACCTGTGTGTGTGCCAGCACACTTGGGCAAGCATCATCTCTTGCTTGTGTGTATACGTGTTTGTGTGTGTGTGTGTGTGTGTGTGTGTGCCAATATAACTGGCAGCAGAAGCTTCTTGTATGCTTACTGCAACAAAAGAAATATATTGCACTTCTCATAGAAGCCATTACTCAAATAAGAGCTGATGTGATTAACAACCCTGAAAGCATTTCAACATAACGTACAATAGCACTGCACTAATTCCATCAGTGCAACAACATGTCCTGCTGATCAATCCGCTGCTCTACATATATTTTTAAGAGAAACGCTGTACTCATCTACTAAATAATTCTAATCTCTGCTACTTTGTGTCTTTTCATTGATTAGTACATTTCCTGCAGATGCTTCACTTTAAAAGTCTACCAGGAAATAGCAGGCTGATGCTGTTTTGGGGCTGCTGTAAAGCTTTTATTGTGAAACATTGTTGTAGCTAGTGTTGAGTATCATAGACAGCAGATTAAGAGAATGAAAAATAAGACTGAGATGAATCAGTGAGGATTTATATTAAAGGAACAGTTTTACATAATAACATGTTTAAATTATATTAAGTCTTGTTATTCTTGTTTAGTGGTCAGACACAGTGACTTCCTGACTTCCAGTGTGTATAATTTGCAGAGCTCTATTTCCAAAGTATGGCAGAAATGAAATATAATATTCATAACTATGTTTTCATTAGTGTATAATGACCTGACAGTGAGAACTGTGATTTTGTTTCCTTGGAATTCCTTTTATATCTACAGTTGTCCACCAGGTTGAACTGCCATTTTTCTACAGTAGCGCAGAAGAGACAAACTAAGCACTGGCTATAGAGAACCCTAACCCTTTTACACTTTATGGCCAAAGTAGGAGAGGGTGAAAAGAGGGGGTTGCAATCTGCTACAAGACTACAAGACGATGGACTAAATCCAACATGCTGGACCTTTAAAAGCCCACCAGGTCTCACTTACTGTGTGCTCTGTAAGGTTGTGAAACATTATTGCAGGAAATGAGTCATGACAGGAGCTTAAAAATGTAGAAGTACTTTGCTTTCTATTAAATGCAGCCTACATGTATTTCAATGTGCACAGTTGTGTTAGTGTGCATTAACACATCAGTCCTTGCCTTGTGATTGCATGTGCATGGAGGTGAAGTACATTTATATGTGCATACCTGACACCTGTCAAGCTGTTTTGATGTACAAACCTTCATCTTTCATCCATCTTCCACTCCTTTACCCGTCCTCTTCCTCCCTCTATCGCGCTCTCTATCTCTCCCCTCTTCACTGTCATGTCCCTCTTACCTCCTCTTTCTCCCTCCCTCCACCTTTCCCTCCCCAAGCTCTCAGATGGCACCCTGTCAGAGAAAGCTATTTATGATCGGCAACCAATATCCTCACAGAGATAAACACACGCTGTGAGAGACAGATAGAGAGGGAGAGAGAGAAAGAGAGAGAGAGAGAGATCCAGAATTACTAGAGAGAAGGAGGGATAAGTGCATTGTGACAGCGAGGGAGAGAGAGAAACACACAAATTTGCAGAAAAAATATGGGTTGAGGATGTTAGAAAAATTGTATTATCCTTTATGCTTTCACTATTTTTCTATTTAGAGATGACCCACTTATGACCTGCGTATGTGTGAGCGCAGAGATGATTACTGTGTGTTCAGCTTCAGGGATCTTGCTAATTGACAGACAGTTGTAATGGCAACTGCACCCCAACGCATAATGTTTTGTAACCATATATGGTATAAAAGGTTACTGAATAATCTACATCAATAATAATCAACTTGGTCCTTCATCAGCCGGAGCTCGTACCAAATAACAGGAGATAAGAACAGAATGGTTAGTATTATAATACAAAACATCGTTCCCCTCAGGCCACAGAAGCCTGGGTGTATAGTTTGTGGTTTTGCTATGTTACAGGTATTTTGTTGTCTCCTATCACCTTAGGTGTTGTTGGTTTCTTCACTGACCTTGAGACGAGTGGCCCTATTGGTGACACCCCCCTTGTAGTCAGACATGTTGAGATTAGTTTTGTTTTTAATCATTACCTGTCATTGGATTTAATGGTGCTTTCTTACACTGTGGCCGCTGGGCTACCCTCTGTGGACTGGACCAGTTCTTTCTTTTGATGACGTTTATGAACACCCACTCTCCTGGTTTTACTTCTGTCTACTTACTGTGGCCACCGGGCCATGCCTCCGTGGACTGGACCAGTTCTTTCTTTTGATGACGTTTATGAACACCCACTCTCCTGGTTTTACTTCTGTCTAGTTACTGTGCCTGCCGGGCCATCCTTCCGTGGACTGGACCAGTTCTTTCTTTTGATGACGTTTATGAACACCCACTCTCCTGGTTTTACTTCTGTCTAGTTAATGTCGTCTTCCTGCGGCTGCTGATTGCATTCCATGCATCAGGGGACTCCTGCAGAAACTGACTTTACACTGCACTTACTAAAACAATGCTTAACCAACAGTTTTCGCTTACTGATGAAAATGAATACACCAACGAAGAAAGTCCAGTTTAAAGTATAGTATTTGTGACCTTACATATTAGTATGCGCAGAGATGATTACTGTGTGCTCAGCTTTAGGGAAGTTGCAAATTGACAGTTGTAATGGCAACTGCACCCCAACACATAATGTTTTGTGTTTGGTTTAAAATGCCCATGTTGAAACTATGAGATAGACAAGAAAAGCTTTCATGACATTTCATGTCATTCTTTCCCTTGAACCTTTAAACATTTACTGAACCACAGGTAAGTTGTTCCCTTGATGCAAGTTACAGTTAAAATAATCTATCTTAAAAGTCTGACGGCGTCCTGAAGGTTATTGAATAATTTTCCTTTCGGAGGAGTAGAGCAGTGTTGCCTGAGGCTGGTATTGCAAGTCTGGTGTTTATTGTGTGTGTTTATTGTGCGGAGTCATGGAATGTGTGTGCATGTTTGTGTGTTTAAGTGCGTTTCTCTTCTGCCTCTGCATCTTTGTATTCTGAAGGCGTGAGTTAGGATAAATGACTTTTTATAATCCGAGGCAATTGACTAAAGTCTGCCGGAGCTGCAGTCGATCGATCAAAAAGACAACTGACTGTAAATGAGAGAGCCGTTCATCACACACTTTTAACAATAGATGGCCACCTACTCATCTACACACTTGCACTCACACTCACACACATACATATCACCCATGGCGATATCCTGTGTCCTACAGTGACAAGGCCATGGCTTTGGTTTCATGAGAAAAGGGAGTACAATGGAGACTTGGTTGCGGATTACAATGAGTATCGGAGTAGTCAGCTAGTTGGGGCTCTGTTCTGATCTGTGGCAAGTAGCACACACAAATGATTATTGTGCTTTCAGATAATAGTAATCCAAGAAAAATAATTAAGAAATTATTTTAAATCACATAATAAATGTGCCTAATGATAAATAGTTGTATGTTATTTATTAACAACTTGTCCAGCATCATTTTAAATTTCAAATTTCCAACCCATATTCTTTGTGTGTCAGTTATGTTGCAGTCATTTTATTAATTTATTACTTGTTTGGGAATCTGCACCACTTGCTTTGTTTTCATGGGTAGATGACTTGATTGATACCACTCTCAATTTTATGTCTATGTCTTACGTAAGTTTTATCAATGTAAGGTGGAAAATGATTGCAAAAAAGAAGTTGATGATGTATTGAATTGCATACAACCACAACAACCTTTATCATAGGGCAGTCTGCATGTAGGTAATAAACCACACACTGCTTCTTATAAAGCATATTATGAGTACACAGTAATAAGGCAGCATTTAACCTCTCTCATATAAATGTAGTTAGCTGTACAGTTGAACACTGGCTTTTATTTTCACAAAGTGATTTTAGAGAGTTGATAAAACTAAAACTGAAAAAGTGGAAATGCCTTGTACTTGTACTTTTAGACGAGGTGATGAAGGTTAAATGAACTAAACACTTGGACTTTGACTTAGACTAAAGTTGATGACGGTTAAATGAACTGGACCCATGTCAAAAAAGCATTTCCCGTAAACCTGAGCTTTAGAATTCTGTGCATGGTCATATTCACTTTACAAGTGGCAGTGTTGTAACCCATTCATTTATTTTCTACCTCTCTTTCTCTCTTATTTCTTGCTTTTCACTCTTTTACTTTAGGCGAAATATGGCCACCTCCCTTTCACTCACACAACACAATCAGGAAGAGGGGGGAGTATACACACACACACACACACACACACACACACACACACACGCATTCTCACACCCCAACCTTCAACATCTTAACAAAATGCTCTGAAATCCAATATCCTACCCGAGTTCAACCATTTCTTTCTGTTTGCTTTTTTCTTATCTGCCAGCCCTTGCATCTCTCTCTTCTTTCTCTTTGTCTTGCTTCAGAATCTTTTTCTTTTTCTTTTTCTGGGACTACCTGAAAATGCCTATAATTTCCACGTCCTGTTTTGACAACAGCTACCCTCCTGCACGGTTATTCTTTTCCCTCCTCGTATCCACGTTATTTCTTTTGATTCTTCACTCATTTTACATGCTCCCCCATTCCTCCTCTTTTCTCTCCTCTGTTCTCATCTCTCATTTAGCCTGCCAGTCGTGCTGTTTGCAGAGGATGTTTTCAGAGGATCTAGAAGAGATGCTGCTGTGTTTTTCTTCCCCACCCTTTGTTCTGTTTTTACTTTCTTACTTGATTTTCTCCTCCTCCCTCGTGCGTCTCTGTGCTTTCTTCTTAATGTCCTTTGCAGTCTCTCTGCCCGTCTTCTTCGTGAATGTTGAATAGAGACACTCAGCTCGGATGAAGGTCACATCGGGCTAAAGCAGACAGAGAAGAAGAAGAAGAGGGATGATGAGTGAAGAGGTGGAAGTCTGTGTGTTTCTGTGCACACACACATGTATGTGAGATTGGCAACACCGCTGTAATCATCTTCACGTCTCCCTCGGAGAAAACCTTGCACCTGCACACACTCATGAGTACAGATAAACACACAAACAACCAACCGTGCTAATCCACTAATATGCACACCAGTTTCAAGTTTTAACAGCAAGTGCTGTAGTTTATACCAGTTTTAAACTCCACAAACATGCTTCATTTTCTTCAGACACGCCGATAAAAGAAACACTGAATGAGAGAATTCATTGTGTGGTTTCGATTCTCAACAACCATCCAGACTTTGTATCTTCTGTGTACTTACTTCAGCTAAACTTTCTAGCTTGAACAATAATCTCATAACTGTATATCATTCTTCAATTTTGGAGCAAATTATACTGAGGAGAGTTTATAATGAATATATAATTACATATTATATACTTATTATATAAAAGTAGATGAGGAAACAAGCTAAGCGTCCTTCATCCTTCATCCCCAAAGTTCAGCACTGTCATTGGACATGGCATAAATTCATGCACCAAGTTCCACAAAAATTTCCATGTTGAAATCTGCTGCTTTAATTGCTTTTCTCATTATGTCTTAATCACTGACAGAAAAAAGAATGGACAGCATATGCGTGACAGGTTTCTGAAGAGCTCAAAGTGTGGTAGAATGCATAACTTTAAGCCTTAGTATAATTTGCGTGGGTGAGTTTCAAAAAGGCTGTAAACATGTTTATTTCTGCTGTGAACATTTTAACATGGGGACTTATGGAGACTGACTTGTTCTGTAGCCAGCCTCAAGTGGACGTTCAAGGACCTGCAATTTCTGGCACCGAATTGGCTTCACTTCACAGCCACTGAGGTTGTAGCTTGGTCTTAATATGCATTAACACACATGCAAAGCCACACACATCTACACACAGACACACACACACACACACACACACACACACACACACACACACCTGAACCCTCAAGGCTCATTGGATCTAAGGGTTCACACTGCGGATCACATAACTAACTGCCAAGTCTCAGCCAGTTTGTGTGTGGTTCGTGTGTGTGTGTGTGTGTGTGTGTGTGTGTGTGTGTAGAGGCTGAGATTCATGTCAACATCAATGGCTCAGTAATCACAGTGAGAACGCTGAGGGCCAGGCAGATACTGTCAGTAACTTATGAGCTGGCTAGAGTTACACAGAGGGATCATACAAAGGCAACACCACCTCTGACATCATCATAGTTCATCCACTGCTGTCAATAAAGTAGACACTGGAAACTCAGCTGCACTATATCGACTGGAGAAGACTTTATTGACTGAACACAAACCCCCCTCAAACTCTGCACAGACCCTTGACAAAACTCTTATATAAAAGAAATCTTAAAAAAAACTTCTCAATTTAGACTTCTTGGTGAATTTATGTGAAATCTTAAATGAAAAAGCTCAGTTTTAATCTCTATTAAACACGTTTTTAACATTTAACAATGACTTTTAAAAGAACTGATGTTTTAACTCATAAAAAAAAAATGTCCTGGATACTGACAAAATGAAACCTGCTATTGACTTGCTTCTAAATGTAACCCGACCCCTCCTCTGAGTGTTGCGAGAAAATAAAAAGCAGGTTACGTAAAAATCTGAAACTCTATTTGATGGCAGGTCCACTGAAATCCAGTTAGTTCAATTAAATGTGCTGGAAAGTGAATTTAGACTTAATGAGGAACCTCACGGCTATGAGTAACTCACCATATGAGAGCCAGAGTGTGTGTATGTGTGTGTGTTAACGCTTCTGGTAGAGCGTTTAACCCTTCGGTGAGTGTCTCCACCTGGGACTGAACCGGCGGCGTGTCTGCTGAAGCTTTAACAACAGCAGAATAACTTTAAAGGCTGTTAGGGAAAAAAAAATCTCTGCAAAATGAAATATACTGCTGCTACTGAGGCCACTGGCTGGGTTACCTATAGGGCTGGATGAATTCAAACACACACACACAGAGACACACACACACACACCGCTATGTGACAGCACAGCAGCATACTGGCCATCTCTTGTGGATTTTTCCTAAATAAGTAAGTCATCCAGACCTCAGCTTTCCATTGGCTTCATCCAGGAGAACACAGCAGCCAAAACCCTGCAAGGCTCCACACAAACACACACACACACACACACACACACACACACACACACATAAATATGCATTCGTGTCTATAACACACACACACACATGCAAGGCCAAAAAGAAGGATGAGGGGTGGAGTGGAGGGGGAGTAGAGGGGTCTGGTTAAAAAACTGGATTTCAAGAACACCTGCACACACACACATACACACACACACACCTCCAGCTGCTTGCTGCCTGTGTGTATTTGACAGGCAGCACAGTGAGTAGCTGTGTGGAACCCAGCCAGCCGCTTGTGAATCAGCAATGACTAACAGTTTAAACCCTTACTTTCTGAGCTAATCGCCAGCATGCTTATCGTTAATGTATGTGTGCGTGCATACGTGGGCGGATGTGTTGCATATCCATGTGTTGTGTTGATGCGTTTGCCTGCTCGCTGCCACTATATGAGCCTCCCCTATCAGGCCCAATTGTGACAGCCAAGGTCTTTAATTGCTCTGCACCAAATTTGACATTGTCTAAGCTGACAGCACCCCGATGAGCAGAATAAAAGTGGAGTGACGATGTACCCGTCACTTCCTCCAATCTGCCTCGACAAGAGCACAACTTTGTGCTCCGTTTGATCGCTGCACAAGACAACGCAATGGGATGCTAATCACATGCAAAGGCCCGAGCTTTGAGCGTGTGCCAAAGTGTGTGAGTCTGCCTTGTAAGAGTGCACCCACGTGTGTGTGTGCCAGTAATGGCAGCTCTAATCAGCAGCAGGATTGGAAGAGGCATGTGGCAATAAAGCCCAACAAAATGCCTGCCAGTCCCTATTAGGGCCGAGTACTCTCCGAAAACCAGGCTGGCGGCACACACACGTACACACATATACACACTCCATCTTGGTGGACATCTGGCCAAGGTCAGAGTTAGATCTGAGAAAAGAATGCCAACTTCCAAACCCCTTATCAATCCACCCACACCTCACACACCATAACCCCCCCCCCCCCTTTTAAAAAGAGTTTGTAAAAAATAAGATTGAGCTGCAAATTTCGCCTTTACAGTGTTTTGTCTTTCAGAGTGATTTAGTCGTAAGCCTGGCCACTCTAAGTGCTGCCTATTACTCGCAGGGTTGTGATTTACAAGCAAAAATTAAGAGGTAGCCGCCATTTGCTGGGGCCATTATTAGCACCCAGGCACGACAGAGTCAGTTCCCACTGAGATCCCTCGTGAGAGTCGTCAATCAATATTCAGCTGAAGGATCAATTATTCATCGAAATTCTCTTATGCACACACATTTTAGAATTTGTCTTCATGCTTTGTATGCAGGGTCGGACTGGCAATCTGGCATACCGTGCATTTGCCCGGTGGGCCGACGTGCTATTTGGGTCGGCAAGTTCCGATATATATATATTTAAGGAGTAGATCACACACCCCAAACACACTCTTGGGCTTAGCGATGGGCAATGTGGGCTGCGCAGGAGCGGGGGGGGGGGCTGGTTAGGCTAGGCCGCATGGCGCATCTATGGCGCACGAGAAAAAAGTTCGCCTCGGGAGGGGGTTTGTGGGCTGCTCTGGTCCAAAATGCCAGGGCCGATTTTTTGTCCCAGTCTGCCCATGTTTGTATGTGCAATATTGTGTCTATTTCTGATATTCTCTCTTACTTAGTTACTTTATTTGTTACTTGTAACTAAAGCATTTAATGAAGTTGCATAGTTTAGTTATAAACCATCAATAAGAGAGACTTTTCCTGAGGAAAATGCCTAGTTTGCAGAGTCTTTGTAACTGCAGCCCATAGCACAGATGCTATCAAAGCCTCTGGCACTGCAGTTGGTGTGAGCACATCGACCATTTTTTGGCAGTGTGAACAAGCCGTTTGGAAGTCCTATTGTCTCTGCACTGTGACAAGAAGAAACCCCGCTGCGTGTGTTGGTGTCAACAGATAAAGTGATAGTGTTTTCTCTTTGTTTTTGTTTTTTTTTTCAGTAAAGTGGGACCTTTCCACTATCATCCACTCATTTCCTGTGTGAGGCAGAGAGTCGGTGCTGGGTGGTTTTGGCAACAGATATTGGTTTGAGTCGAGGAGCTGTGATTATTATTCTCACTGTGCCAGAAAACACAGGAGCCACAGTGGACACGAAATACTGAGCAGCACCTGGTGTGTGAACCAAACTGAGGCAAGACACACAAGAGGAAAATACTCACATTTGTCAATATATCCACAACATAATCGCAGGTGCTTTGTATCACAGGGACATAATTCACAAGTTTGTATCTGTTTTGAAAGGTAGAATTGATTGAATCACACCATGAGGTCTGGATGAAGTCTATTTTTAAGGTGAATGTGCATGAGAAGAGGAAATCCCACTAAAATTAGTGGGATAAGTGCATGAGTTGAGAAGACTCTGTGCACGCATGTGTGTGTGTTCTGTAAAGACATCTGTTTACATAAGCAGGAGGATGTGATGGTAAAGCACTGGCTTGGGCCCTGGACTTATTCACAAGGCCAAGTCCCAATATTTGTTTCATAAAGGAGTAAAGCCAAACAAATCCCTCCTGCTGAGGTCCCCCATGATAAAAACCTGCAACTTTCCATAGCCTCTCAAGTCAACTTTTCCCATCTGTCGGTTCATGGTGTGAATGCTGAAAAAGTGCTGCTCACAAAATAAAAGCCAGAAAGTAAATATGTTATTTTATAGCCAGTGATCCCAAACAAACAGTGCTTGTCTGTAAAGTCTAAAAAAGTTTTACTAAAGCTGAACGGATAAATATTTTTCTATTAGAAATGGATTCAAGAATTAGATGTACTTTAAAAGGTAGTGACAAACAGAGCATCTGACTTTGTACTTTCACTTAGCTAAACTGACTTAGTGTCTTTCAGCTCATTGTTTTGGTTTGACTGTTTTTATCTATTGATGGGGGAAGAGTGAATGTTGTATTTTTAAAAAAGTAAGTAAAGTAAAGTAAGTTTGATAAAATGTTGATTTAGTATGTCTTGTATTTTAGATAATTTATATTTCTCTTGCAGACTTGTCCAGTGTGTACCCCGCCTCTCGCCCTAAGTCAGCTGGTATAGGCTCCAGCCCCACCGTGACCCTGAATGAGTATAAGTGGTTACAGATAATGGATGGATGGATGGATGGATGTTTCTCTTGCAAGCTGCATGTTGACACACACATTTATGCGATAGCAAAGTTTCATGACCTCTGGGCTTGTCTGACAAAAACATCTTTTTTTTTGTATCTGCATTTTTACAGCAGCGGTCCTTACATTATATATGTGATTGAACTCTCCAAAGAAGAATAACTGATGAGTCAGTGTCTCGCCTGAAGGGGACCCTAAGCCATTACGGGGGAGTATGCAGCATTTCAGGTCTTGTGTGGGCCTTGAAGAACAATGGTGCCTGGCAGTGAATAAGTAAAGCGGGTAAACATGCAGCCGCTCTTTGCACACTCTGTCATTTTATAGACTCATTCAAGGTCAGAGCGAGTGTGATTTTTCTTCTTCTTCTCCTGTGGAATAACTGGAGGCAGGGATATCCTGTTTCATTAGCTTTCCTCTCACTCCTGCTGCTGTCTGTCCAACAAAATGTAACTGGCTGGGGGTCAGAGCCGCAACTGAAATAGTAAGTAGCCAGGGAACCCTACATGGGTGGAGGATTATTGACAGAGAGGAAGGTTAAAGAGTAATATATTTGAACGGGGATCGATTCATACATATACTCCTGTGAGCGTGTGTGAGTTCATACGCGTGCAACCTGCATATTTCCACTGGGTGTTATTTGTTTGTGAAGCTTAATTTGTGCACATGTGCGTACATGCATCTGCCCCTGCATGTGCATGTGTGTGTCTATGTGTGTGTGTGTAGGTGGCAGTGTGAACTTCATGCATTATCTCATTACGTTGCTCTCCCAGGCAGCAGGAGGACCCTGTCCCTAATGGCCTCTGTGCTCATTGTGGTGAGGAAGACAGAGGGCAAATTGAGGGCTGCCCTCCCCCTCCATAGTAACTGCTGGACCCCTGGGGGCCATTGCTTGGCTGGCTGTCCCACTCAGGCTCCAGATCCAACCCTGGGGGACGGATACAGAGGGGAGCTCGACAGCTAAACAAATGAGATCACCTCCCACTACTGACCATGTCTACCTCATCCAAACATGACTCCACATATAGTTTATCAAGCTTGCCTAACTTTGCTACTCCTGAACACTGTAGTTCATTTTGGGTTTATTTTGCTCAGAATTTCAAAGGTTTCATTTTTAATGGATGGTGGTAACATCAGCCTCAGTTTGTACATTATTATCTGCTTGTTAGAGCCAATTAGACCCTGTTACATCATCGTATTAATAAACAAACCAAAGTAATTAACATGGTCAGATACCACGAGGAGCCTATTTGGCATTTGGATGAACCGATACTTTAACTATTAACCAAGTCAAACTTGTGACTTGTGAGACGGCGGTCGACGACAGAAGGAGAAACGGCCTGCACTTTGAAGGAAATTACTCATCTTTCTATTCCTGCGAGGACATCTGGTCTTCTTAACACAACACAGCAGGTTACTGACGTCTGCACACACGCACGCATCGTACTCAACCTGTTTAGTCCGACATAATGAAGCACATAATCACATCCATGGACGCCGAGACACAAAGGAGTTATATCAAGAAGGATTATCCTTGTATCCACCCACCCACACAAACACTCACACTCACACACGCACACACACACACAGATGAGTCTGCACGCACGCAAAGACGCATGATGAGTCCACACAAACATAGTGCAACAACCTCAGACTGTTTCCACAAAATGACAAAAGAGTAAGAGAGAAGACAGGACAAGGCAGCGAAATGTATGCATAAAACTAGAATTCTTCCTCTCAAAATAATAATAATTTGACTAGATCGAGGAGTCACAATGGGAGAAAAAAAAAGGGAGGATAACACACACACACACACACACACACACACACCCTCTGAGCGGCTCTGGCTGAGGTCATCTTTATTAATAAACCCTCTGACAACAAACGCACTCACATCAAGGCCTTCGCACTCCCTCCATCCTTACTCCACACTCCCTCCCTTCTTTAGCTCCTTGAGAAATGGCAATTGCCAGACTGACACAGTAGGGGGGTTGTCTGTAGCCACACACACACACAGATACACACACACACAACAGTGCAGGATGGCCTAGAGACAGCATGTCAGTGATCTGTCAGAGGGTAACAGTGCAGAACAGGTGTGTGTGTGTGAGCTTGTGTGTTTTTGGGGAGGTGGGGAAGCAAAAGAGAGGAAGGCTGGACCGACAGGAAGTTTGCCCTGCACACACACTACAGACACACACTAAGAAACATGCCCCGGCTCATTTGTTCCCAGTGACAGGAGAGGAGAGGGATGGCTCTCCACAAGATGTGCCTAAGGGAGGGGGACAGGTGTGTTGTGTGAGCGTGTGTGAGTGAGTCAGAAGAAGAGAAGCAGAGGAATGGAGCTAAAATTATTTTTGCATCAAAACCTAAGAATGTGTTTGCAGAAGATTCCACACATATTTGATCTATCTATCATATCTGTTTGTGTATGTTTATCTTTCAGTGTTTGGGTGTGTGTGATGTTTGCTCTGCAGGGCTTAAGGTGGAATATTACTTGTGATCAATGTAGTGTAAAAGCCATTTGGCATGCTCAAGTGCCCTTGAGCAAAGAAATGCAACAGGACAGGTGGAATTTCATCTGTTTGCAAGCAGGCGTTCAGAAATATGATCATGAAAGGTCTTGGAACACTGCACACGGGTTTATAACACTACAAGACAACATTTTATAGTTCTCAGTTTGCAGTGCATTGTTTCCATCGATCCATCCATATTCATATAGATTATAGATTATCCATTTATCCTCTTCCCCGCTGCTTATCCAGACCCAGGTTGGACTAAGCAAGGTTGTCCTTCTCTCTAGCTACATCCTCCATTTCTGTTTAGTGGATCCTGAGATATTCCCAGGTCATATGGAATACATAATCCCTGTGTTTGGTCTTGACAGCTGGATGTGGCCACCAGAAGGAGGCCACCAGGGAGCATCCCAATCAGGCTTCAAAACTTGTTGTTAAAGCTAAAGTCCATGTGATGTAAACTGTGTCCATCCATCCGTTTGCAGCCAAAAATTGATTTTTTTATAAAACATGTCCTTGCGCTTTCAGTCTCTATGCAAAGCTCATTAGCATAGGTGAGGTCTGGCGCATAAATCAACCTGTGAATCAAGAGTCAGTCTGAACTTTTTCAGCCCTTCATCTTTTTGCATCCAGACCCCCCTGCTGTGCCGATGCAGCGTTCTAATTTAAATGAATGAGGAGGCTGCTAAGTTTAGCTCATATGATATTTCATTGTTGTTTGTTCTGTTGATGAAGTTTGGGCTTCTGTAGGTGGCACTCTTTTCCTTTTCAAGACACGCTGGCTGTCACTGAGGGACGCTAAACAAGATACATCCCTTAGTTGTTCCAAACAAACTGCCGCTGTTGCTGCCAAATACAAGACACACTACTTCCCATGATGCTGCTTGTTCCAGAGAATTCTTCATGGGAATGAATTACATAACACTGAGTGTTTACTACAGCAAAGCTCCAGTACAAAACAAATAAAAGCTTTCATGAACTGAATGTATGTTTAATCACGAGTGTTATTTTGCAGCAGCCGCAGAATCAAAGGGTGTGGCAGATAATCATATTAATGAATCCCACCATGAAACAAGGTTTGTCCTGTTATAGGCAGTAAGTTACATATTACATGATAAATTACAAGTCTTTACAGGCCTTCAAGGGAGTTCAGGAGCAGAGCATGTGACACACTTCAACCTCAGCAGATCGTCTTGCGCAGTAAATGCAGAACAGCTGGTGAATTTCATCCATTCACTCTGGTTAGGCTGCGTTTAACATTTGGTTTAAAGGCAATTTCTTTTTCCACCTCAACGAAGCTGTTTTATGGTATCTGTGCTTCTTTTGGATGCCATGCAGCGGAGAGATGGCAAAGACAGTGAGGGTACAAACACAAATGCTGCCAGCTGAGCTTTAGCAGCACAGTGTTGTTGGTATGAGTCATACAGCTTGAACCTCTGAAGCCCCAGGACATCCCAAAATACTTTTTCTCCAGTGCGGGCCTTGGTGTATCCTCACACGAGAAACGAACTGAAGTGTCCTCTTGAGGAAGGCTATATCTACTATTGTGCCTTATGGTGTACTGTATATATATAAATGTAAATTCAATGATTCTTCAGAAATAGACGCAAAGAGATGCCAGGCATTTACACTCCTCTCAGCACTCTGTGGCTCACTAAATGGTAAACAACTGGCAGCCCAGACACCATGACCAACAAGGATTATATCACCTCGTCATGAGATCCTAGCGGGCCTGAAGCCAATTGCTCGATGTGCTTTAAACTGTCAGGACCAGTGGAGATGAGATGAAACTCTCAACTCAAACCCTCAGCTCACTTACATCTTATCCATTTTCAGTGCGAGCCTAACTGGAATCAATGGTGCAGTAATGCTCAGTGAGAAACCGTGTTAAAGTGTAATGCTACCTGTTAAATGCAGTTGCTGGCCGTTCGATGCGGGCAGAATGCTCGCCTTGTAATGTTGTAAGGATAAATTTGCTCTTTCAAGTGGGGGAGTGGGAAAGGGAGCGATCATCAATAGGAGATGCAGTTTCATTTGGAGTTTGGAAGGTTGAATTGGAGTGAAGCTCGACTCCATATTTAGGATTTAGGAATTTGACTTTTACAAAGAGCAAGTTGGATTTAATCAGGGTGGAAAACTCTCTGAAGCTGCTTTTATAGTGTCATGTGACGTCCAATTAAAACCGTACAAACTAATTCTTTAAGGTGCGTTCGCGGCTCCTTAAGGCGAGCTTCACTGCAGGGTTTCGCAGGCCGACAGCCAAGAAAGCTCCAGAGAAAAGTCATTACACCTACATCACAATCACAGATGGCGACTCAATAAAATCTTCTTGATATTATTCCAACCAAAACATAAAGATCAGCTTTTAGAACCCATAATTTATTCATACAAACTGTCATCACATGCAGCTTTGTCACTGGGAAGCTTTTTCAACTTTCCATCAACCGTCACTAATTGCAGACCATTTTGAATAATATCAGCATAAACAAACCTACCTCTGAATAAATGCGAAGCTCGCTGGTGGCTGACACATGCTGTCAGCCCTTGAATCAAAAGCTCAGCAGTCAATTTGAGATGGAAAAATGTCTGCAGTCTGGTAAATTGAAGCCACATCTGCACATAACCAAAACCAGTGGTGGGCCGACTGTTTAGATAGACTGGCAGCATACAAATACAAATTGGTATGCTTAAAAAGGACGTGACAAATTCAAGACACAGCTATCTTTGTTGTTTGTTGAAAGAAATAAAAATTAGGGCACATGCAGGGATTTTCAAAGGAACATGCTCCAACAGCACGCTAATTTAAAAAGTAGTCGCTAATAGTTGTAGAAATAAAACCCTTAAAACTGAGCACAGCACTTCAATTAGCATCTGTTAACTGAAACTATGAATAAAAAAAAGTCAAAAGCACCACGCCACAATAGTGCCTGAAAGAGTGAAAGAGCATTCCCTGGCCTTTTAAGTCAAGGTTAGAGGAAAGAACTAGGCCATTTTGTTGCTGCAATGGAAAAACAAAAGTGGCTGGGTGTCTGGGTGGCGGACTGGGAGGGGGTAAAATGACAGCGGTACAAAGAAATCAAATAAAGACTGACAATAAATGAAGTGCAGAGGAGGCCTGTGGTCACCGAGCAGAAGTCAGAGAGCTGCTGACGACAACAATCACACACTCTGCCTCTGTTGTTTTTATCTGCAGTATTTTGCCGCTTTCCTTTTCCTGTCTGCATCACTATCTCACTTTTTTTTTATATTCTCTTCCATCATCTCAGACACTTCTCTGGCTTCCATTCACTCTATCTGAGTTTTCACTATTCTTTCATTTATTTCAGCCTCTATTTTCTCTTTTTCTCAGCTTTGTCTGGCACTTTCCGACTTCCTTTTGTGTCTATTGGACTGTCTCTCTCTGCCTCCTTGTTACAATTATTTGCAGTCTATTTAGCTACCTGATGCTGTATCTCTGTCTCGAGTCACTTTTCTTTGAAGCGATGGTGAAACATTTTTGGAAATACACGTTTTGTTTAAGATTTATATGAAAAGATTGATTCCACTCTTGTCTGTGTACACTGAACATAGAACTGAAGCATATAATATATGTAATATAAAGGAATATGTCAGTAGTTCTAATAACAGTAGTAGTTCTATATGAAAGTCGTTTTTGAAGTTTGAAAAGACAGGGTGTTTAAAGACTGAAAGCAGAGGAAAACGGCAAATATGACTTTGACTACAATGAAAATAAACACAAACCAAAGCTTACAAATGAACAATTTATAAAGAAATATGGTTGCCGAACACTTCACGATTCACAAGCATGCCATTCCCTGAAAAAAACAACAACACAAACTGTGTGTGTAGAGATTTGGAGAGAGCCAGGCTTGCTGTTTTCTCCATCTTCCAGTCTTCATGCTTTATGTTCTGTGCTAGGCTAATCATGTCCTCCAGCTCTGTACATAACACACAGACGTGAAAATAGTGCCAAGCTCATCATATAACTTTCAGAATTTCAAAATGTTGAATTTTTCCCTGAACTTTTTTCAGGTTGTTTTTCTCCATCTTGTTCACTGTCAGGTCTGAACAGCGTGTACCGGTGCAGTCCCTCCCTTTAAATGAAGAATGAGAAATTGACTAGTCCTAATTTCCAATAGACCAACTCCAACTTAATGCTCAATGGACCAAACACAAACACACTGACAGTTACTGAGAAATGCATTGATGTCTTCATAGTTTGGTAATGACACGTTGGTGCACTTTCTAAGATGTTTGAGGGTTTGTGTGTGTGTTCCACCGGACACGCCTTTATAACGTTGTAACTGCTGCACAGTTTTCTTAAAGTCCTCTTCTTCAAACCCCATCAGGAGTGTCTCAGAAGCAGAACATGTTGCTGCCTGATTTTGTCATCTTGCTCAGATTTACTTGACTTTTAAGTAAGTAGGGCATGTAGTAAAAGTTTCTTTCTTCGTCTGTTTTAGTGCGATATACGATCATTCCTGTGTATGACTTCCTGCCCCGGCTCGATCTGCTTTGTGGAGCCTGACGCAGCTTCTGTCAGATTTGAAGTGGAGCAGAGCGGTTGTCTAGACTGTCTACAACGGCCACGATCAGCTATACGGAGGCCGTGTCGTAGCAGGAACGCAAGACAGCTAAGATATCATACTAAGTGCTACAACCCGAGTGAGAAGAGACACACACATAAATCATAACTACAAGCATTAATGCCTTCATACTAATTACAAACTGCTCGTGTGTGTGTGTATGTTTAAGAGACGTGCGTGTGTGTGTGTGTGTGTGTGTGTGGGAGATGTGACGCAGTATGTACGACAGAACAGAAAAATGAGAACATAGTGTGTGTGAATGTGTCGGAATTCTATGGTGTATGTGTTGCAAGGCAAGAAATTTGCAAAGCTCACCCCCACGCACAAACACACACACACACACACACATGCACTTCCTCTCCTCCCAAACCCCTGGTGACTTTGTGAGTCAGTGTGTGTCAAAGTGTGTATCAGTGTCTGCGTGTGTGAGTGTGTCTATGTGTATATGGGCACGTCTTAATCTTCCCGGCTTAGACGAACCCAGCAGAGTTTCTAGTAAATGTTGTTAATAAAGTCTAGCGGGAGCTCTGTCTGTCATACAACTGTGGTAACACACACACACACACACACACACACATATAATATGCAGATAAAGATAATTAATAAGACTAAAAGAGATGCAGACACAAAACAACACTGAAGCAGATACAAATACACACACGTGCTACACACTCGCATTCAGACACAAAGAGATCAAGATGCACACAGGTTAGCACACACACACACACACACACACACACACACACACATAGATGCAGACACAAAGAAACAGCCACGCAGACGACTCAGAGAAACAAAGGCACACACTCAGACACACGGGTCTGACAGCATGCAGCACATCCACCAGCAGCGCTGTGACACACACTGTGGCCTGCTGATGAGCGACACAATCCTCACACGTTAAGAGCGAACGCAGCTCTACAGAGGACGGTTTTGTGTGCTGCATAATACGGCAGACGTTCAGCAGCACCTCTGTGGAACAAAGCAAGTGTCCATGCAGCTGCAAAACAGAGAAATCCCACACACGTGAACACAGAGAGCAGAGTGGAGTGCTCACGCCCTCACATACTGACACTGGTTAATAATTATGAAGCAGTGAGAACACACACAGTTAGCTGACACAACCCTCACATTAAAGCGGCTATGACTTGCCAGCTTATGGTTTTTTGGTGGCAACTCTACAGCTCGCTCTGTCGGCTGGGCCATAAAAATTTCCCCACCTTCTGGTGGCAACACTTTATCGCCCTGGGAGGCTGAATTTGTCATGGAGGTCAGGTGTTTGTCAGGTTGTGCGTGTGATGCATGCATGATTGAATTCATGCTCGTTTATGACAGCTTCCTCCTTCGCTTGACAGTTTGCTGGGAAATGATTTAGGGCTGACACTTATGAAACAGATTAGGTGTTAGGTACAAATCATTCCTGTTCCACTTTACATGCAGCTTACATATGTGAGATTATATCTGATACTTTTTCAGTTTCAGATTTCTGGTCAGCAGGCTGAACATTTTGCATGGACACATTTTCCTACATGTTTAGTAAAACTTGATGAATGGTCTATAAAATGGAGACTAACATTGCTTCTCATGAACAACAACCTTTTAGCAGCTGCAGTTAAAAGCACTACTCGAGGTGCTACGTTGCTTAGCAAAAAAACAGGGGAAAAAAACAGAAAAAAGAGTACCACACAGGTGGCAAAGAAGTGGTTTGGTGAAAAGATGTAGAAGCGTGTAATTATGCTGAGGGAAGCCTTTTTCATGTAAGCTCTGATTACCATTTATCACAGCAGTTCAGCACTGTTTGTCAAGTCTGTATCTGTTCCACCAGTAATCCTACAGCATAAAATGCAACTGTTGCATTTATTAGACAAAACTGAGATGGCGTGACACAATAATGCATACAGTCTCAAAGTCCCACTAACTTCCTAAAACTTGCCCTCATATACCCTCTATCTGTCTCTATGTGGACGACACATTTCTAAATGTAGATGTGGAGCGACAGGTGAAGTGCATGGGGCTTGATCAGATCTTCTGCTGTTGATTAACAAGAACTAAAGCCTCTTTGGTGTTTAGGTATTTCACTTTTTTCATATATCTATAATATATATATATATATATATAAACACATATATGTCTTACATTTCTTGCTGAGTGTGACATGAAAGATCAATGCTCTAATACGACAGCCAACAGTTGATTAGCTTAGCTTAGCACAAAGACTGGAAACAGGGGGAAACAGCTAGCCTGGCTCTGTCCTAAAGCCTCTATAGCTCACTAATTATGATGTTATGTTTGTGTTTAAACTGTACAAAAACCAGAGGAAATAAATTGGCCGGCTAATAACTCCCATTAAAAAACACACATTTTTACACTTCTGATTTACTGTAGATTTAGCATCCTTTTCTTCAGCTTCTCCGACTGTAGATAATCACAAAGGCACAGACAATACAGGCACACACTCAGCGAAAAACACACATCCACACCCCTCTGCTGAGAAAGACACACTGCACCACAACCACACACACACACACACACACACATGGTTAACAGACACAGACACACACCCACGCGCACGCACACAGAGCAGCTAACTTCATTTCAAAATCAATTAATTAAAAAGCATGGTCCTCTCCCACAGGGAGTGAAAGGCAAATTTGAGGAATTTAATCCTGGTACACAAATCAGAGCTGTTCAGCTGCAGCGATATGAGAGGACGGGATGGATGGAGGAATGGAGGGATGGACGGTCAGTGAATTTTAAAAAGGGAGAGCGATTTAACTCGGTCGCTTCAATTTGACACAACTCTGGCTTCCCTTACCTTACTGTTACACTTCTATCTATCTATCTATCTATCTATCTATCTATCTATCTATCTATAGCAGTCATCAAGCGTGTGTGTGTTGACTGGGTTCATCAGAAGCCCTCTCACACTCTCTCACTGTCTCTTTCCATTAGTTTTCAGGATTTTTTAAA
Source organism: Larimichthys crocea (assembly GCF_000972845.2). Lineage (NCBI taxonomy): Eukaryota > Metazoa > Chordata > Actinopteri > Sciaenidae > Larimichthys > Larimichthys crocea. Next base: position 48,914,614 of record NC_040013.1, on the reverse strand, counting down.
GAGATGTGTTATTGATTTTTTGACGCGTAGAAGCAGAGGGGGGCTCAGAGGTTTGTGTGTGTGTGTGCGTGTGTGTATGCCTGTGTGTGTTATGTGTGTGTATTTGTTCTCCAAAGCTGATCTATCCTCGGGCGGAAAAATCATAATAGAGTTTGCCTTTCCCTCCTCCCTGCCGTTCCTAAAAAAGACTCTGCCTAATAGGTATGAAAAAAAAAATAACACTGCGAGATAAACTGTTCCATATGCCTGTGCGTGTGTGTGTGTGTGTGTGTGTGTGACAGAGAGAGAGAGACGATAGAGACAATGTGTGAGCTGAAGTGTGCGTATGAAGGTGTGCGTGGAATTGCGTACATGTGTAAATGTGTTAGAACAGGTGAGAGTTTGTGAGACAATGCACATGGCCTTGCATATTTCGCTGATGTCAGAGTGCGTTTGAGAGGCTGTGAGTGTGTGTGTGTGTGTGTGTGTGTGTGTGTGTGTGTGTGTGCAAAAACACGAATAATAGAAACATTCTGATCCTTTCCTCAAGTCAAACTAGCGAGCAACAATTGTCTCTGCTCATTGAAAACTATTCATTCTGGTAGCTGTGTGCAAGGTTAGCAGAAAATCAAGGGGGAACTCAAGGGGAAATTTACCTACAGGACAGTAAATTTCAGGATACCTGCTCAATTTGACTAAAAGCTAAAATTCCACTAGCACGGATGTGACACGTTCTGCATGTGCTGCAGCCGCCGGAGCTAATTGTGGCTGTTCTAGTCTATGTTTCAAGTCTGTCTCAGAAGCATCCCAGAATCGTGGCTCCGCCAGGAATACGCAAACAGCGTGGTGGCCATGACATGATGGAGACGTGCCCAGTGGGGTCTCGGCAGCCTCACATTATCTTCAGCTGAACACAGATTGGGAACACTAAAGTGAAAGAGAACTCTCTCAAGAAAGCAATATAATGTAAAAATGCTCTATTACAAGTTAGGTTCAGATAATTTGATCTACCTCATTTTATTTAATACATCAATTTTGTTTAGCTGGTTTGCTACATAAAATCTTACAACCTATAAACTAGTGAACTAATATCAGTGCAATAGTTTCCCTCTTAAATATGGTGGAGTAGAATACTAATAAAATAAAATACAAGTAGCTCATAACTGTGCTGAAGTACAGTAATTTCATTATTGTACAGTATGTGTCAGAGTGTAATACAGTATATATATATGAGAGAGCGTGCGTGTGTGGAGAGCTCTGTTACAGAAATACACAGAGATGAGAGCAGTGGGGACTTAAGGGGAGAAAAGAGAATAAGAGTGTGTTCCAAGAAGGAAAAGATGAGAAAGATTGAAAGAGAGAGTGAGAGAAGGAGGTGAAAGCCAGCCTGGAAATTGATGGTGTAATTGTTGACTGCTGGTCGGCTCTTATCTTGGTTTCTCAGGGCTGTTGTCTGCGTGAGCTGGCTTCTTGCTCACTTTCGAATCTCTGTCTCTCTCAGGACTGGAGCAAACCTGGCAACCTATATACTTTTCTTTATTTTTTTCCCACCCTGACCTTGTATTCTTCCCAATCTCTCCTCTTTTATCTCCTTTCTGTCATATTATTGTGGTCTCATCCCATTGGGCATGTTTCTGTTCTCTTTCCATCCCTCCCTTCAGACGGTCAGACACCATGCAGAGAGCAGTGGACTGGAAAAGAGCAGCAGGAGAGAGAGGGGGGGGGGGGGCTGCAACCAGCCGAGGTTAAAGGTGAGTCTGCAGCAGGACTGGGGGCGGGTATGTGTGTATATGTGGGGGGGGGGCAAACACAGACTCTGTCTCTCTTCTTTAAACCCCCCCCCCCCCCCCCCCTGCACACAAGCCAGACCGACACCTTGACAACAGGACTATTATATCTGCAGCTGCTGATACAGCTGGGCTCAAAGGAGATTTTTGAGGTGAGGCTAATAAGGTGCTAACCAGAGCTAGCACTAATAACCAGGCCCAGCTAATCTAGCAGTGCTGTTTTAATAAGGAGCAGACCCTGGGAAATGTCTCAATAAAGCTGCATTCATACTTTATGTAAGCGTAACAAACGTTTATATTTTATAACGTATACATTTTCATGCTCTTTAATCGAGCAAGCTACTGTGGGTTAACAGCTATCATCTCGCTCCCCAGAATTGGAAATGACAATTAAAAATGAGTGTTCGTGGCAAGAATGTTTGTTTGATATTGTATAGCCACAGCAGCTACATCTGCAGGCTAGATAGCTATGCCATAATATAACTCCTCCATAGACAACTATAAATCCAGTTTATCTGTGGAAGACTTCCACAGACTGACAGTGTTGGAGTTATATGTTGTGAAACATTACAGGCACCTAAACCTTACTCGAGTACGGTCTAGACCTGCTCTGTGTGAAAAGTGTCATGAGATAACTTTTGTTATGATATGCCGCTATATAAATAAAACTGAATTGAATTGAATTAAAAGTCGTACCATATAATAAATCCTCAACACAGCTCTAATAATGAAACATATTCAATTTAGTTTAAGCAGGCCATCCAAAAATAGGCTATCCTATTGCTGTCCATATCAGTATCAAATATCCAAATGTCAGTCTGTATTAAGTATTTACTGTGTTGTTCCTGCTGTCTGCCTGATATCACCACTTTCATCATCAACAGAAACAAACAGCAGGTTCAGGATATTTAGGCACAGCACTGTACAACCTTCTATTTACTTTTCATTCAATGAAAACAATGGATATGTCGCAAATCTTTCTTTGGAATAACAGTGACATATTACTTCGCCGGAGTACAGCCGGCAGCTGCTGTGAACACTGTATCACTTCCTGCTTCACTATAGATGAAGAAAAGCAGCGGTGAGTCACGGGCTCAGATAACACTGAAGCGAACGTTCATGACGGAAAGTCTGATTAGTCAGTCAGTTCATCTCACTTTCAGTTGTATTCTACACATGCCGGCTATTTCCTAAGACATCTTGAATGAATGAAAAGAAATGCATCCATGGTCTCTGTGGAGACACTGAAGTTCACACATTATCCGCCATCATCTTCACACTTGCCAAATGGGCCGGGTGCTACTGTTCCACACTGGTCTATAATTGATCATTTCAACAATACAAGGCTTGTATCGACTTTCCAGTAAGACTTGATAAGCCCAGGTTCAATTAGGAAATGCTGCAACGCTAAGTTAACTTTGAATTTCCAATTAGAGATGCTACACTGAGTAAACATCTATGTTTTCATTTAGGAGTCTAAACGACTAACTTTGATTTTCCTATTCTGCCGAGATTAGACAACATTAGACAAACACAACAGGTAATAAGCAAGGGTAGCTCTCCCGACAGCTCCTCTCACATACTAGCTCCACTGAGCAACCATGTAGGGGCCCTCCTGCTGCTGATAAGCCTGAACTGGGCCCCACTGTAGTGCCTACCCTGGAGAGAGGCCATTAGCCCGGCTGTAGCACCTTCCTGGATAAACTGCAGCTTACCAGCCTGTGAGCCGCAGGGTAACTTTTTATTGTCCTTTCAAAACTTTATGTGTGAATGTGGGGCAATAGCTTAGGAAGGGTGTGTGTGTGTGTGTGTGTGTGTGTGTGTGTACAATACGGTATGTGTGTACGTGTGTGCTCATGCTGCGCACTCCCGGCACTTCCTGCCCTCTAACGGCCAGTCCCACGGTAGGAAGGGCGAGCTCTATCGGACCAGAACAATGCCAAAAAAAGGCTGTCATAAAAACAAACTACTATGCTCTGGTTAACACGGGAAAGAGGAGGGTATGGGACCACTTTCCTCTACACACAACCCCCGCTGCCCACTACATCTGCATCATTACCACATGCACACACAATCTTAGATACTCAGCCTGTGAGTTTTTACTGTTTTACTGTTATCTTTTGCTAGTAGCTCATACACATTTGCATACACTATCCACATAACAATGCATGAAAACAGCAAGAAACAAGAGCTGAATATGCATGGGGATACACTCTATGCAAAGTGCACACACACACAGCACTGCGGCAACTGACAGTAAACAATAGGAACCTCCACATTCACACTGGGTCCAAACAGCTTTGACGTGTCACCAAAACCAGAATAACAAAAAAGAGAACAACTCCAGCAGTCCTCTGTACACAGAACACAGTGCGGACAACTGAGCCAGAAAAACATCTGCTGAGTTAGAACACACAAAACAACAAGCAGACGACGAACAGGCGCGTCGGGGGGCCTCGGAAAACAAACTTAATACCTTACATGGTGCCCCCGAAACACAGTTGGCTTGCTGACAAGGTTTTTGGCCGTTCATGTTACTATCTCTCTATCCCCAATCCAGCTTTATAATTTCAACCACAGCCAAGTATGGGCAGACCCAGGAAATGGGATGAATCAAGAAAGATGAGGCCAGCTGCTATTTGAAAAAGAAATTACTGGATAAGTATCAAATATGATGAAGATTTCTCTCTCTGAGTATGTCTTTGACTCAGTTAGGAGATTAAAAAACACATTACATGGCAAAGATGCTGTAAATGTATGGATATTCATGTAGATACCATCACATGAAACTGAAATGACTTAGCAGCAAGAAAGGATGTTACGGCAGTGGCAACTCATTAAAGGAATACTTCAGCATTCTGGGAAATATGCTTTCCACTTTTGTCCTTTTGGAAGATAGATGAGAAAATGACTGACTGGACGCTGGTTAGTTTAGCTTAGCTTAGCTGTGTAGACTGTCAGAAAACAATGGAGAAGAGCTACTGCGCCTGATTTTGTCAAAATGCAACAAAAGCCATCTACCAGCACCTTCAAAGCTCTCTAATTAATCCTATATTTGACTTCAGCATTCACTGCAGCCTTATATTTAACAGAATCCATCTACGCATCGAACGCTTGGCAAGAAAGGAAATGAGCATATTTCCCAAAATGTCAAACAATTCTTTTTATTCCATACATAAGTGTAAAAAGTTTGAGTTGCAGTTTTAAAGTTGTTGACTCGCTGGACTATTTCTTCCTCCTGGAGTCGTGCTTTCACTGAGAGCTTGTCACGTCAACCAGCAAAGACAGGAAATGGCTTTATGCTGAGATAAGCGCAACTTTCATCAATCCAGATTCATAACTCCTTAATGATTCCTGTAATTAACTATAATATTGTAAACAGAGAGACACACACTAGCACTTTCACTGTCACACCCGCTGTATGGTACTGAAATACTGCCTTGTCAACACTTCTTATGCAATTGTTTTTACTGAACCCTGCTCAATCACAAGTGAGCAAAAAATCCATTTCACCTCTCCAACTCTACGTGTTCTGCTTTCCATAAAAACTTGGAATGAAACCCAGTTATTGATAGATCAGATGCATACACAGAAAGCAACACAGATAGAGTGATAATGAGAGAGAGAGAGGGGGAGGGAGAGTGCGGAGCTAGTGGGCAGCAGATGGCCAATAGTGGTCAGCTGCTACCAAACAAGCAGGTCAGGGCTCTCCTCCACTTCTATTCTACCACTGATAAATAATGCAGACGACCCAGGCCATGCGCAGCACCTCCACCGAGCTCCTTCTAACGGCCCTGAGCAAGTCACATAAGGGCAGACAGAGACTTTGTTGTGGGTATAAGAAAAGCACCCTTGTGGCGGGGGTCTATGGATTACTCTCCATCTGTTCCTTCATTTGTTTCAGACAGTGATTAGATTTGGGTGATGCCTCTCGCCACTGCATTCTGACATTTTTAAAATGACATTGATCAGCCTGACAGCGGAGGAAATTACAGGTCAGAATAAAAAGCTGCGATAAACAAAACGTCGACATTGCAAGAATGAAAAGATCTGGTGCATCCAGCTATACTTGCTTTACAGATTCGCCTCCAGGGACGTCACTATGCACCATATTGAATTTTCCACCAGTCGGACTTTTCTGGAAACACTTTTCCTCCCTCAGGGCTTATTCATTTATTGATTGCCCCAAAGGGGTGGGGTGGGGCATCATTCATTGAGAGTGACAAATATTTATTACTGCTTTGTGTTCTATATTCTGAGAGTATTGCATTTTTTGGCATTGATGTTAATTTTGACAGCACTGCCAATAAGACTTCATTTGATATAACTCAATTGATTTGAGACAAAGACATCCAGAGTACTGCGACTACTGCAAGAGTCACCAAACGGAGTATAACACTTCCCTCTGTACGAGGAAGTTTTCATTCACTATAGGCTGAATACGCACTTGTCTGTTCAATTAAAGTTGAGCCATTTAAGTGGTAAGTGCTTACACTTTGGCAATGCAAAAATGACCTCATTATGCAACTCGAATCAAGCCCTGAAACGAGTGGGAAAGAGGGAAGGAGGGAAAAAGTAAATGTGCGTGAGTGGGTGACAGACAGAGGGTGATAGAGAGAGAGAGAGAGAGAGAGAGAAAGAGAGAGAGCTCAAAGGGAAGGGCTAAGCTGCAGAAGAGCAAAAGCTTCTCGTCTCGGAACAACTGCAATCACAGCCACTGCCAAAACCCTGTGGATCCATCTTCAGTGCCTGATGGAAAGTTCTCAACAGACCTTAAAGCCACTGAGACAAGGCTGGAGGTTGCGCAGTGTGTGTGTGTGTGTGTGTGCACGCTTCGGCTCATGCACACTTTATGTTCTGTATTAATAGCGCCTTTTGTCGCATTGTTAACATCGCTGAATTATAGCTACATGACATTTAGGACATTCCAAACACTTCTGTAAACAAATGAGCCAAGAAAAGCCAAGAAGAGCTCAACGCGCTGCAAATAAAGAAAGAAATGAGCAAAGTGAAGAATCGTCAACACATTGATGATGGCATTTAGAAAATGTTGTGCATAAATATGACACGTACGAACGCAGATTTCACAACACATATGCAGCGCAAAGAAACACCCTGCGAACACAGATAATGCTGCAAGTCATGAGGTGTGTCTCTTTTGTGTATGCATAAACGCCGTCTTGAGACACCGACTATATTGTGTTGTTTTTAATGTAAGACGTAGTATGGAACTGAGACACAGATACCTCACCAACAGGTTTCTTGGGGGGGGGGGGGACTAAAAACAAGAACAATGTGCTAATTATCAGCAAACATTAAATGTTGCTTGTTTTCCAACATCACTGACAATCAGTCACTTCAGCCGGAGCTTGTTTTCCAACATCACTGACAATCAGTCACTTCAGCCGGAGCGGGCATGTTCACCAGTGTCTCTTCTAATGTGTTAACTAGCTTCCTTTGTGTGTTTGACTTGCAGCGTTGCATTATCTATTTGCACCACAAATTAATATTACTTTAGTGCGCAGAAGAAGCAGATTGGGTGTTGTTCTGCTTGTAGAAGTAAAACTTTTCCACCATGGCAGATGGTGGCGAGGGAGAAAGGTCAACGCAACAACCAAAAAAAGCCTCCCGACACATTTATCCTCTCCAGGAGAGGCAAAGAGAAATGAGGGCACATCACTAGATGTTAGGGAGGAAGGACCAGAAGCAATATCCTAGTTAGAGGAACAATGCTGTTCATGCTTTTTGGTGTTAATTTTAACTAAACAACAGAAATGAGACGTCTTATCATCTTTGATTATAACAATGATATGCTAATGTTTAAAAATCCTTAATGTGATTCAGTGAGGCAGATTCCGTTCCTGTGTCACTGCGTCATTTTAAGTCCACAGATGTGTCTCTCGACACACACACACACACACACACACACATGCACACACAAGTGTCTATACCTAATAGGGTCCTTGATCATGTACTGGCAATAATAATGCAGGCATATGTGCACTGGAAGCATGAAAAATAAGGTTTGTATCACTTTGACCCTACACCCTGCCAAAGCCCATTTACCATAATGGTCTTGTAAACAAGCCCCTTCCCTTCCTTCTTCTCTAAACATCAGCCTGTCCAGCACAACCCCGCCTCCCGCTGTTCCCCTCCAGCACAAATGCACACACACACACACACACACACACACACACACACACAACCCATCTGCTTCTGCTCTCCAGACCTTGCATCTGGCCTGCCATGAACCATATCTCTGTTCAACACTCTTTTACACACACACACACACACACACACACACACACACATATACAACCCATCTGCTTCTGCTCTCCAGACCTTGCATCTGGCCTGCCATGAACCATATCTCTGTTCAACACTCTTTTACACACACACACAGACACACACACACACACACACACACACCGTGAAGCATCAAAAAAAAGAAAAAGAAAAAAGAGTTAGGGCGATTCTGTTCATGCAGCATCAGAACACAGAGGGCATGGCCAGAGATGTGAACTCCCTCCAACCCAGCAGGAAACACAGACCAGTTTGGAATAGCCGAAAAAAACAAAAAGCAAATCTGCTTCTGAGCGAGAGTTTTGAAAGAAAAGAAAAGCAGATAAGAGCGAGAGAAATTAAATCATTGGCGGAATGAAAAAAAAAAAACCCTCATGTGGGAAGCTGGCACATCAACTGTTGCTTAGGAGAAGGTGTGGGAAAAAAAAAAATCATCTACCACCATTGAAAATACATTATCATCGGTGAATTCAGATCCATACGCTCTCAGAGCACCACAGAATGAACAGCAAGAAGAAAGATGTATGTGCTCCTGCATGCAAAGCTTTACGAGTTCCATCATCAAAAATCAAATCCCGTTATCACAGGAGGTTACCGTGCATTCAGCTGCTCGCCATGTGGGGCCACAGTGTGTGTTGCACTGACGTGATGCACCTGACACAGAGTTAACAACACACACACACACACAAACAGCAGACAGGAGACATCTGGCGCAGTGACGATATAACCGCTATGATGCAATGTTGGCCCGTTGGTGTCAAAACACACAGTTTATGTCACACATGGGCAAACTCACAGACTGATATATACAGCTGGAGTGACTGCTTGATTAACTGACTGATGAGAAAATTAACAAGCAACTATTTTGAGAACCGATTCATCACTTGATTTGCTTCTCAAACAGCTTTTATAACTGTTTCTTTGGGAGTGTTTTTGTAAAATTTTGCAGATTTTCTTCGTTTTATGTGATGATAAATTTAACAGCTTTGGCTTTAAGACGAAAAAAACATCTGAAGACGTCACCCTGGGCTCTTGGAAACTTTGACGGGCATCCTGCTTTATTTACTGCCACTTTATTGACAAAATAATCAATCGATTGATGGAGAAAATAACAGGCAGATGTTACTGGCAGCTCCATCGTTAAGTGGACGGCAGCTGGGACACATGTACAACACACCACCCGGAGGGGACCACATAAATACACACACATGTGCACACACGACACAACTGTAAAAGCATGCTGGTTGCATATATGTATGATGCATGTGGTTCTTTGTCTGCATAAATGTGTGCTGTTGAATTGCGCGTGTGTGTGTGTGAGTAGCATGAGGAGTGTGTGAGGGAAGATGTGAAGGAGGATGGCGGTCAGGATGTGGAGTCTATTGTCTGTCCGACAATGTAGAGATCGAGTCGGCAGGAGTCCTGTGGCTCTCTCAATGGAGGCATTAACATCTGGGGCCAGAGGGCTGCAGTGTGTGTGTGTGTGTGTGTGTCTTTGTTGCAACTGCCCTGAATAAAACTGTATTCTCAAGGCTTTTTCTTTCAGGGATGTCAGGAAGGAAAAGCTGCAACAGCCAAACTGGTTTTCAATCACATCTCCTTGTAACCTGCTTCAGTCTCTTATAATCGACTCTGTGTATTTATATCAAGGATTATTCCTGTCCTTAAAGGTCTGCGAGGTTGATTTCACAAATTAAAATGTGAGTAAAGTGAATTTTTGGTGGGATTATCCTCCGCTACATCGCTACACTGCAAATGTCAACTTGCAGCTCAAAGCTAACTCTGAATCCTACCAGTATATTACTTTCATTAATCTTTGCAAATGACACGGTGCCAAGCACGAACACGCACACATATTCCGACAAGCCTTATGAAAAAGAAATCTTACGACAAACTTTAGGAGAAAATTGCACAAATATTAAAGCAGAAAGTTCAAGCACAATACGGGCCATAAAAAGTCGTGATGTCTACCTCCCCCGTCCCACATGGCAATAACATGACTCCACTAACTCACCCCACAAACCTTACTGTCTTTATTACTGTCTGTTAGTTAACAGGCAGTGGCACCATCCAGCTTGTAAAAAAAGAAAAAAAAACAAAAAAACAGGCAGACCCCCCTCCACACACACTCCTTCTCCTCCTAAACCACCACCTTTTTACACAAATCCTTACTCACTGTCCAGTGTGGATGCCTGCCCCCTTAGTAATTACAATAATCACTCAACTGAAGCTAATACTTACTTCATTAAGGGGGAAAAAATCAGAAGGGGAATAAGGGGGGAAAGCACTCCAAAGTAATATCTCAAGTCAGTGGATTATTGTCGCCATGAGAGCTTAATTTTTGAGTGCCAGCTGAGCAAGCGGGAAAGAGACGCAGCATTTCAATAGACTCTTTTATAGCATTGGAAGAGGATGAGGGCTGTCATATATGGCACCTAGAACTACTGTGAAGATGGGCTATTTAAATCTATATATATGTTTCTAGCAGGACGCTGGGGTGCAGTACACTTTGTGTGTGTGTGTTTTTTTTGCCATAACATCTCTGAGAAACTATAAAACTCTGTGTGCAGGCAGCCGGCACAAGTCACAAAGTAAGTTAGGAATATTACTGGAACATTGTGTTGAAGTCATTGAGGGTACAAAACACTAATAAGCAAAAATAAAGGTTCCATAAAGTTCATTAGGAGGCAGCACAGACACTCCAGACAAACAACAGAATGTGACCTGATTTTCCCTGAAGTGCTGCATAATAAATAATATCAGAGCACAAACGGTACACATGATAACCATGGTATAACACACATAATATATAACTGGACTGTTATTGTGCAGCAGTACACACTCTGATATAGAGACTACAGTGAAAGCCCGGAGTTGATTCCCTTCCAACTGCTCCTGACCGCAGTGCGCTGTGTTTACACTGCGCGAAATGGAGATAAAGTTGCATCACATTGTGCCCCAAAATGACAACACGCAACACCTCAGTGATCTGTGCAGACAACGCTTTGAACCTGAAGGCGTCCTATTTCCAAGAAGAAGAAAAAAAGGGGGGCTTCATGGCAACAGTTGGAGATCCGGAGACTCCGGATCAGGATGTTTTCTGCCTCTGCTTCCTTCGTCTACTTTTAATCCAGCCGCCTCACAGCACTGCGACCACCATTACGACAAAAAGGGGCTCCAAACTTACCTTATTATCACGGTGCTCCCGCTGCTGATGATTCCAGTCAACGCGTCCTGCGCTTTCCTCTCCGTCTTTCTCTGACGACAGATCCAGTATCCGTTTCTCCTTCTCCCTCCTCTCTCTCTCTCTCTCCGTTATCTCGGATTTGTTTTTGAATCGGAGTTATAAATTATTCCACATCCTCATCAGTTACAGATGTAATGGACCACGGTTTCTCTCTTCTCTTATGTCCTCTATTTTCTCTCTTTAATGTTTGGACTATAAGGCAAATCAAGCCATATGATCCTATCATGCAGTTTCTGCACAGAGAAACTGGCTCTCCGCGCAACTCCCTCCCAAGGCTTTGTAACACGAAACCAGAGGAGGAGGAGAGGGAGGAGGAGGAGGAGAAAAGAGGAGGAAAAAAAAGGAAAGAAAGAAACCAAAGCGTGAATTTAATCCGCTATCTGGGACGAGCTAGATGAATCTATCCGCCTCTCTGCGCAGAACTTTCAGCGGTCCGCACCAAACAGACATATCGGAGTGGTCGTGGCGCTGCGTCTCTGTGCCAGTCTCCACTGGAAATGATGTTTGTGTGTGTGTGTGTGTGCGTGTGTGTGTGTGTGTGAGAGAGAGAGAGACAGAGAGCGAGGGGTGCGTGGCGCTGCAGCGTGTGTGCGCCCCCAGCTTACTTCTGCAGTACGCATCACAGCAGGGACTTGGGAGGATTTCAAAAAAGGCACACTAACAGGTCTCCGCCCATTAGCCTCTCCGAACAAGGGCCCCGACACAGACGAGGGGCCCCCCAGCAGCCATTACACTGCTTGATTAAGACATTTTCATTGTGAGGAAAGGGAAGGTCTGTTTTGCTTCCCAACCTGAGGTCTGACCTGAAACACTCCGAGGTCCCTTTAACCGGGGTCGAGGAGCAGGGTGGCCTTGTTGTTAAAAGAGACCATTGTTAGACTCTCCATCATTTCCTGCCCCAGCAGCAGAGCCAGTGAGCAAGGCACATGCTCCAAGCCTTCTCTGTGTCTCAGCCTGGCTTTTGTTCAGTGGCAGAGAAAATGCTTTGCAAGAAATCAATACAGCATTAATACAGTGATATTATTATTATTGTCGCCTTCACAGTTGTTTGCACTGAGCTGAGGGAAAATAATCTGTTGTTTCTGAGTCATCTCTTTCCACACGGAGCCTTTAACTGTAAATGTAACTTTTATAGTTTCCGGTATCTTCTATTCATTTTGTCTTTGTCTCTTGAAGAGATCAATAATGTGATTTTTATAAACGGATGGTTTGTGGTCTGAAGCATCTTCTCCCCGTGACAGCACTGTGATCATAACGTGAATCGCTGTTAATCTGCTGATGTTACTGTTCACATTCTGCCCTGAAGATGCCAAACATATGAAAAAAAATCCCCCCCCCCTCCCTTTGTTTTGATTATTGTTACTTCACTCCACAGAGTCTGACACCAGAAGGCTGTTCTCACTTTCATCCACCGGCAGACCAAAAATCTGTTTAAGACTTGAAGTATCTTCAGGAAGACACATCTTAAGCTTTTTAACCAAACAATTGCCTTGGAGGGTCTATCTATAACCATAACTATTTTTTTTCACTTGAACACATTTTACTAGTTTTGGTCTGTACAAACAGCTAAATACTGCTCACCATCTCTTTAAGGGATATTCCAGAGATTCAGTATTGCACTTTGATTGAGTTGGGGGACTTACAAGATACACATCTAGTCTAAATCTGAGCAGCAGAGGCTGGAATATAATTACTTTTAGTCCCTAATATGCATCACGTTCCAAAAACACTAAACCCTACATTTCTCTTAATGTAACCATTCATTCATTGGGCTTCCTAAATCCCTTCTAACAAATAGACTCGTTTTAGATTCTCCCTGCAGAGACAGAAGACATCAGACAGCTGCACTTCTTGTAACTTGTAAACTGAACTTTATGTATAAAATCGTTTTCGAATTGTACGGAATTGTAAAACACAAACGCTCCAGTAACAATTCAGGAATGCATGAAATTATTTAGGAGACAGGAAACCACTCATTTTAGGTTGACTTAGACTACAAAATAAATATATAAATAATTTTAAACTGATGGAATATAAAATATATGAGTTACAATGACTGAACAACAGCATCGTGCAGCCTCCTAAATATTCAATTTTTAGATTAATAATCCTGAGGACAAAAACACAACACATGGGATTATGTTCCAAAGATTAAATGCACAGATTATGTTTAAAGATTTTAGATATTAGATTGATAATCTCTGTGGATTAGCACAGAAAATATTACAAATTATTTTGGCCTCCGTATATTGATGCAGCTGCAGACACCATGGGGCTTTTTAACCCGAGCACAAATCAATAAACCAAGACTGACACAGGCCTAACCCCCCCTTATCTTCGACTGTTTCTTCTACTGCAGGATTACACGCAGCACTTTAACTTTTGTTCACTGCCGTCTGTGAGCATGTGTCTAGCACCTCTCTGCCAAGCCTGAACCGTCTGCATCTAAATATACATGCTGCCTAATGGAAATGCTGTGAAGATAGTTGCCTAAATCCTCACACAGACAGATTAACAAACAAACAAGGCTGAGTCATAATGCTCATAATCTCACACACATCAGGGTGAAGATGCTCTGGCACAGATTTATTTGATTTGAAAGTTAATGAGTTTGGATTTAGGACACTAATTTGGAGTTGGACTCTCATTCCGCAGTGGGTTAAAAACAGCTCAGTGATGAAAAGTAGAAGTAGCACGGCCTCGGGCCACATCTAGAGACACTGTTGCAATGTAGGTTTCAAGCTAGAGAGCTGAGCTCAGTGTGATGAATGTGATCTTCTAGGAATTGAAATAAAAAGAAAGCATTTTAAAACAAGAAATTAGTAGACCATGACCTTCCCTCTATGTTTTCATTGTCTGTCTCAGTCAATAACACTTTAAAATCAAGGATTATGATGAACTTTAATTTGCAGAGATTATTTGCACCCAAGGTTGGATAAAATAGACTTCAGATGTATTTTGTGAAGAAGCAGTCATGTGTGAAGTTCCTGACCTCGAGTTCAATTTGTTATTGATGTTCTGTGCTGCAGATTCAGCAGTTGGTGGGAAATAAAAAAAGGGTTTCAGTATTCCAAAACAACTTTATATGTGTTTTTTTTACTCATTCTCTTATTCAATTTCCTATATGCTGAGCCAGTTTCATGGCCCCTAGGCCTGTGAAAGCCATTCAGATCTTACTTAAGAAATCCATGGTGCTGATCAGACAATATTGTAGTCTTTCTGCTTTGCTTGAAATCTTTAAAAATGTCCTAGAAGCAACTCCAGCTTCTGTTTCATGATCATATCGCTATTATATTCCTTTTTTGGATTGATGGGGCTGTTTGAACTGTCCATCACAAGAGCACATTCAAAGACTGGGCTCGCTTTCTTTTTTCTAAACTTTAAAAATGTATCACGTTTCATGCTAAACTGCACTGGAATTTAATTCATACCTCCAGTCCAATGGGAGCTTTTTTTGCCCCCCCTTTTTTTGAAAGTTTTTTTTGTTGGAACACCTGCAGTGGGCGTGAAGGAGCACTCAATTTGCCAGCGTTTCTGTTTATCAGTCAATGTACAGCCGTCAACAGGCTCAAAGTGAAAACTTTCCCACATACAGCACTGCCATTGCTTTGAGCGTAATGGCCTTGCGAGTGTGAAAGTATAAATTATAGGCTAATGGCTGACAGAGCGGCGAAGAAAGATAGCGGCTGATAGCGACTCAGCAGCTCGGAGCTCTCGCTTACTCACAGCATCTGATAAACAATAACAAGGATACGCAAGTAATTACAGCATTCCAGCAGCATGTGTTTTTTTTTTCTTTTTCAGAAATTAATATGAGAAGATAAAAAGATGGAGATGCTTTTCACTTTAGAGGAGATTCAATAGATCATCCTAAGATTATAAGGTCTTTCAATAAACCGCAGGTTTCTCGCTTCGCTTTCACACTGCAAACGGGGCTGAACCAGCGTCTGCTTGGTGCTTGAAAAGACCCATTCACACCAACCCAAACACACCAGAGTTCGATTGAACCCAAAGCAGGTTAGGTACGAGATCACATGGTCCTTTGGAGTCTGCTAGGAGTCTCCTGAACATTTACTCTTTCTATCTTGTATGGATTAGTCAGCTGGGCCATAGCCTCTCAATAGCAGACAAGAAGAGGCTGGACGGACTGACGAGGAAGGTCAGCTTTGTTCTCGGATACTCTTTAGATTCTAAAGAGAGCGAGAGAGATGATCGACAAGCTCTTGATCATCGGAAACAACAACTCCCATCCCCTAAATAAAACCCTGAATACTCTGGGCAGCTGCCTCAGATCTATTGTCCTTACTCCTGTTTCAAACAACTATTGGACTTTAAGTCAATCCCATTGCCAAGTGTATTCTTTGCACTACTGTCGTGCTGTATCAGACACACCAATTTAATCCACTCAAGTGCAATTGCTGTATTTAACTTTTTATTGCAACTTCAATGTCTCCCCACTTTATGTATTCATTGCACTATGTAGTTGGCATCTATCATATCTGTTCTAATCCTGCCGTGATCTTGAATTTTTTTTTGTACCCTGTCACATTTTAATTTAGCGACAGGACTGATTCAACATAAAGACATGAAACGTCTACAGTGTGCAAGCAGACATCAACCTGATGCTGAATGCAGCTTAATCCACACTGTTAGCTTCCAGGACACTCTGTATGAGGCTGGCTCAGGGAATCCAGCTCTTCATATAGTAAACGTAGGAGGGATTAACTCTAGTGATTCACAATTCAGGTCAATCTTCCCCGGCAACAACAGAGAAAGAGATTTGGCTCGTATTGATGGGAACTAAACCCTAAAGAGCTTCAGCTTCAAGGCAGGACAAAAAAAATATATCCATCCTTTCATGTATCCTCATTTGGTGGACTCAATGCAAAATCATTGTTTTGTACCTCTTCCAGCCCTAACGTGTCTCAGAACTGGTGCTACCATGGTTGAAAGAGTGACAAGCGGCAACATTATTTAGCACACGTCTGGCAAATGTAGAAAGCAGGCCAGGCAGTGAAAAAGGGGGTGAAGTCTCATTACGAGGCAGAGCACAGGTCACCTCCCGTGGGCCTCTGCTCTCTTTGCATCGCTCTTCTCAGTTTGCTCTGTTTGGACTTTTCCATCACAGTGAGACTTTGGGTTTACTTTGGCTGAGACTTATACCGGGGAACGGTTTGAGTTGGGAAACGGTTATTTTGAGCGATTACCTCATTTACCTCATGTTACCTTTCACTGTCTGCAGGAGACTTTAACAGCACAGTCAAATTCACAGCTTTTTCAACATCACAGTAAGATGTGATCTGTCAATGTGTCTGGTGTCACATGTTGAGGAAGCTGACGATTTAAAGCCTACAGTATTTAGACTCTTTAATGTCTTGATTAAACTCATTGTTATCCAACTATTACAACTTCCCTAATAGATATTTTCCACAATCTGTATTTGACAGACATCAGTGCAATTAAAATAAGCAGAGCTGACCTTAGAACAGAACTAGGATACTAGATGATCAGCTGGATCGTAAAGAGATTGAAATGAAAAGTAATGAATGGTTTTAAAACCCTGTAGTGGCACTTTGATTCTAAACGACGGAGAACCAAAGTTGTCATAATCAATCTAGAGGTCTTTTCGCAACGTTAGCTTTTTGACAGAAAACCGCTTTCAGCCGCTGCTGATCTGTCACATTTCATCTCATTGCAATTTCATGGGTAAACATTTGTGGAACGAAGTGGAGAAGTCTCCTGTCTTCAACGGAAATGAATGGCCCAAATGTTTCATTGCCTCTGCAATTGCCTGGTGGTTAATATCTATTGAGATGAGTGTATTAAAGCATGCCCCATATGAAGAGCAGCTCCCTCTTCCCCCCAACGGAAGATGGAAATTACAGCTCAAGAGAACATCTTTTCATTCAACTTGTATATTCATTAAAGGGCGATAGGAAGCAACAAGCAAGGTTTTAATCAGAGGATTTTCAGGAGGGAAAAAGAATCGTCTAAGAATTACTTTTAATGACTGCTTCATAAACATTCTTGATCTTTCTGATCTAACCTGCAGCTGAAACTTTGGTGCTTGATTAGAAAAGGCAAGAATGAGGCTTTCATAAAAAGCAAGGTAGCTCAGTTTAAGAGTGCTTTTTTTTTTCCTACACTAGAAAGGAGCTTAATTTAAGTCGGGGTGATAGATCAGCTAGATGACAGAGATAAACCACTGGTTCAGCCTTAAGTTTCTACCACTTAATTCGCCAAGCCTATAAATCAGCATTGGATCTCTGCTGAATTTGGATATCTGCATAGATTGCCTCACTGCTGTACATTCTCTCTTGATGGGATAACAGAGTGCTAATTTTTTTGTCTTAAGTAAGGGGGAATCATTTCAGGAGGTTATTAAATTCCACTGGAAACCGTAAAAGTGTGATTTCTCCAGTCCCAAAGCGAGAGTGTGCTGCCTGTCAGTGTACAGGGAAAAACTGCTGAGGGAAGCAGGGCTGGGGCCCCTGGGACCCCTGTATCTTTCCCCCTCTCCATCTTCTATTCCGCCCCTGGCCCCTAGGCTGGCTTACTATAATAAACAGCAGCCAGTGCCCTTACTTCCCCTCAGCTCCATCACTCTTGTTGCTGCAAAGTCTGCCTGATGAATCTTCTTCAGAAGCTATGCATATGCAAACACACTGAAATACATGAGAGAAATTATACATGGGCAGCTTAACTCCTACACTGTACTGTTCTTTTGCTGGAAGATACACGGGAATAGGCTCTGGTTATCTCTGCATTTTGATTCGATCATTTGGGATGCCAAAAGTTCAGCCAGTGTCTGAATAAAAACAATCCTTGATTTAACAAAATTGAAGCATTTTTTTTAAAAGGCCATTTTCTGCCTTAGGCTTGTTGGTGGTTGGCTATGAATGCACATCATTCGTGTCCACTTGTTTGCTTGGAGAAAGCTGCCGCGAATGTTGAATGTGGCGAGCTCTACCAACTGCAGCATTGAAAATGTGTTTTTGTGACTGTGCATTTTTTATCCACGGGTAGATTCTCATTAAATGCATGATTAGATTTAACAATACTAAAGCTGTGTCTTAAATACATGATACTAAATCTAAGCGGATTTTAATTATGCTGGGTGTGACTGGAAAAATGACAAAATGACGTATATGCCAAACAGTATTCAGACTACAAGCCTGTGAAATTTTGAGTGTGCACTATTCCACCACAATGCAATGTACAAAGGAAATGGAGGAGCTACTCACAGCTCCAAAATATCAGAACAAATCGTGGATGGTGGTAAAAGACCTTCATGGACATCAAATAACTAAAAGCTAACTATCTAACCATTGGAAAAACATTTTGAAATCTGCAGTATTTGTCAAATTTAATTTGCAAAGTTCCAAGGTTGTAGTTTGAGGGTCATGATTTGGCACACATATTATAGTTTGTCATAGCAATTTCTTGTCAGTACAAATGTTTAATGAAGCTGTTGCTGTATAGCAACTACAACAATAGAATACTAAAGCAATAATTATACAGTTTATACTGTATACACCTATATTCTCAGTGATAACATCAGCATGCTCACATGCTCTTGAGATATTTCAGTTTGGAACAACGTGGTGGAATAAATGACTAACCCTAACCCGAACATGACAACATTACATAAAACAAATATAAATATAACAGCTCTGGATTAAACGGAATGTAGCATGTGACATCCCTCACATGACATTTATGTTATATTCACGAACACAGAGGACGATGGCCTGGTGAAGGCATCCATGTGCAAGCAACAGAGGATTATGATCCTGCCACATTGCTCAAATCAAGCTTGTTTTTGTCTGTATTTTTCCACCCTCATGTCATCTAATGCAATCATCCTTCAATCAGTGTACATCGGTGAAAATCTAATCTCACTGGTTTGAGGTTTCAGGAAAGCCATCTGCTTTAATCCAATTCTTGACAAATATCCCTGTCACGACACTCCCTCTGCCACCGTAACTACTACCCATTTCAGCCGGCTAATTTTACAGGTTCATCTTGTTAGGGATGAGACAGATATGAAGGGCTGACGGTGTTTAAATTCTGGAGACAGCCGCTATTACCTCCCACACCCTTGCCCATCCCACAGAGGGCATTTTCCACTGCTGTGACCCTGCGTGGCCTCTCAGACGTCTGGACAATGACGGACAGACACTGAGCTTCTCTCTCTGTCTGCCAAAGCCCTCTGCCTTACACCACATCTTGCATTCTCTGGAGCCTGGGCGTAGGAAAGCCTTTCCGAGGCATCTTTGCAATCCTAAAGGGCAACTTGCTCAGCCATGAAAAACAGTCGAAATACTTACACTTGCCATAAATGCCTATAAGCTAGGCAATCTTTCATGCTTTATAATGTTGTCCCCGGCAACACTGAAGGCCTCTGATAGGGAAAACAAAAGACAAATGACTGACCGTGCCCTTTTCTAATCTATCAATTTCTTCTAGAGCCCTTTGTCCTTCAAGCCGAGTGCTGCATGTGGGCCTGATTGTATCACCCTGAAAATGCCTTGGACACTGTCTGAACTTGCTCAAACCCATTTATTCGATGACCTTTAGCCAAAACCAACTTGACTGAGATGTTCTCCGAGTTTAACCTGACATATCTTCTTCCCTGTTTCAAATAAGGCTTGTCAGAGTCATGGAAATCTCTATCAGACACTCCTGCACAAGCCGAAATGAGTTGTTTACAGGCAGATGTGGCATTTATATGGGGCTCCATAGGATCATTTAGTGATATTTAGCATTTCCTGGCACTCCACAGAGCCACTGGAGTGTCTCCATCCTGCTGGGTTAGTGAGTGGACTGGTACCATTAGCAGACAGACTGTGGGCACTGGCTAGAGACTTAAGACCCATTGTTAGAGGAGCAGTTTAAATACCAGCATGTTGTTAATACCCCCACACGCTGATTCACATATACTGCCTCTTCACATACACATGGAAAAGCACATACACGTCCACACTCTTACCTTTGTGCTCTATCTCCAAGAAATCACCATTTCCAATAGCGCCTCTGTCTCCCAGTGTGTGTGTGTGTGTGGAGCAGTCAGTACAGTGTATAACAGTGCAGTTCTTTCTGGAAAGAGAGGTGAATTGTGCTGTATAACCACTTAACCCTCAACCCCCACCCATGCCACCCTCCCATGGCAATCCCAATAAAACCTGGATTATTTTTATAACACAACGTATGGCTGCTGACTTTACAAGCTCCCCTCCAGCTCCTGGGTGAGAGAGAGAGGGGAGGAAAGAGAGGAAAAGGGAAGAAAGGCCAGGTCAAAACTGCTCTGTGTCTCCAAAAGGGCAGCATATCCAAAACCATCACTGAAGGCCTTTTCTGCTGGGAGGAAAAATAAACACCCTGACTGATCCTTTTTCTTTTTCTTTTGCTTCAGTCTGGTAATACATAGAGCACTACTGTAACTACAGTTCCCAACCAAAACCTGTTGGCTTCCCTGTCCTGTCCACCATCTCCATCATCTTTAGCTTGTAGAAAAGTCACATTAAAATGTGTTTGTGCATTTAAAGAGCTCTTCATGACAGAGGGAGGCAAAAGATTTGGTATCTTGGGAGACTGCTTGTCACAAATCCAACATTATTTTAATTCCAGTTACTGTACTGGTTTCAAGGTAAAATAGAAAGGAGAATATAAAAAAAAAAAGAAGCAGCTGTAGTTAAATGATCCAAAAACAAGTTTTCAGCATATTTGCTGGTCTCCTCACTCTATGTCTGTTCTATTCTATTCAATCTTCTATTTGAGGGACTGCTCATGGTCAGGAAAAAGAAAGTGTACTGTAGCAGTTCTGAAAGGCATTCAAAGGATTTTCATTGGCGGTTATAGAGAAGCAGATGAAGTAATAATCTTTCAAACTCTCTGCTGGAATACAAACACACCATTGCACCAAAGTGTAATGAACAAAAAGAGAAAGTTTGAGAGAGCATTTGACAACCACGCTGCTCTCTCACCTTAGCACAAAGTGACTGTGAATGTCGGATTGTCGGGTTTTGCAGTTTTTTGAGAGGTTTGAGGGAGGGGAGTTTGGAGGCTATCTGACAAGCAGCTCTGATGGAGCATGCTGGCAGCTTCAGCACACTCCCCCACCTGAATAATTTTCTTACACTCCCTAATTTTACTGAGTGAACATATTGCAATAATATTGGTTGCCAAATCTGTTTGGTGTCCCTGAACACTGACAGGAGAGGCAGTTGAGTTATATTTTGACTGAGAGAGAACTGCCAAAGAGGATTATCATTAATATGCGACGTAATGTAACTCACAGAAATCTTGGATTCCTTTCAAGAAGTAATATATTCATTCACTTATTACTCCCTTGGAAAGTTTTTTTTTTACATCACTATATAACCTATGCTGTAAAATTGTCAGCTGCATCCTCTTATCCTCTAAAATTGGGACTCAACTTAATTTCCCTGTGTGCTCCTTGATAAAATCAAAGCTGAGAGAATATTTCCTCCAGGCAAAGCTAACTTTTCTGCCATTTCTCATCTGAGCTCAGCACAATGTGTGAGGGGACGATGTCTAATTCTGTGAAAATTAATCACGGCGACTGGGGGGTAGGGTGTATTTCCTGGATAATTCAACTTTAATCTTATATTTAGAAGTGGTGATAACAAAAGTAACGACTTATTTCTGCGATTGGAAAGTTTAATGTGGCATTACTTAAATTGAAATAGTAATTTGTTTCACTCCACTGTAGGGTGGCTCTGTGAAAAAGGTTGGGATGGGGTTGGGTAGGGGGGTTGGGAGGTTTGCAGGAGCTGCTGCATCAGCATGTGTGCAGTAATGTGATAGCGAGGCCTAGCCGCACAAAGAAAACACAACCAGCTCTCTAACAACCCTCCCAGTAAGACCATGAGAGGAGTGGGCGGTGGGTGGATGGTGGGTGGGGGACTGGGCAGCACCGCTTTAGTAATTATGCTGCCTTCAAATGCTGGTGGAACTATTGTAATTTTAAGTTACGCACACATGCACAACATTAAACATGGTAGTCTGAACTGCAGAGATGTGACCTTTAGGGAATAATAAAGCAGGGAAGCTGAGCCAACACCTGCTGGCAAACAGGACAGACATAGCTTTTATTTTTTTTAAATCTCTTTTAGTGCCATATGTTCCTATGTTTTATTTCAGTCATCATTTTTCATTTTATTACATATAATCCATTGTACTCCTGATGCATGCTATCATCTCTGCGGTGGAAGTACCTGTGTGCTGTTGAAAGCTTACTTTGGTTATAGTGTCAGCTTTTCTCTGAACAAAAAAACTTGACTGCCTTTAAGTCATATTTATGACTGAAAGGAAGGGTTTATGTGGAGCATATGAAGGCAGAATTACCCTCTTTAAGGCCAGACTTGTCCCACTTTCAATATGTGTATGCATAATTCTGGAAATAGGAGTTGGTTAATAGGTAGCAAAGAACTAGAGTTTTATTTTACCTTCATTTGCTCTGCATGGTTATATAGCTGGTGTGCATAGACAGTGTCTGGAGAGCCATATGATATTGTGTGTCTAATACAAACACTGATGAATGATGAATCAAAAGTATTATGCGCTAATGGAACTAGGACCTGATTGCAGACAGAATGCAGACAAGTAGACAAGTCAACTAAGGACAACTCAGGAAACTGACTAAAGGCAGGAAATGGGCCAGACAGACATTCGTCTTACTCAGAATGAATTGTTACAAATTTGATGATCCCTGATTCATCATCTAGTCAAAATATGGTTTGTGACCAAATTAAAAAACGAATAAAATTCCATCAACCCTAGCTGCACTCAAATATAATAATAATATAAATATCAGCAGGTGGGCATAACAATTGTGAGCATAGCATGCTTACATTATCAATTAGCTCAGCCTCTCTGAGCCAGTATCATGACTGTAAACTCTTAGACTTGTTATCATGAAGCTAACATACAAAAACAAACGCTTTTGTTTAGTTAATACACAGTGTCTTGTTAGAAACAGGGACTTGCTGAGGTGTTATTTGATTGGATCAACCAGAGAATTGGAGATGCAGTTGCCAAATGAAAAAAACATATGGTAATTTAATGATGGAGATAATGTGGGGTTATTGTATCCATAGTGGGGCTGTAAACATCTAGTCCCTCCTAGTGTGCCCTATGCATAATAGTCTAACAAACACTGCGAGAAAACGAGTTCACCGAAAGTACACAAGTCTACTAATCTTTAAACAGTGATGCATTTCACCTGGAGTAATAAAGTACTAACTATTACTGTCAGCTGTTGCCATGGTGTCTATACCTGCTACCTGTGTACATTACATTATTAAATGACCAGGCTCAGGCTTTACAGTAAACCCTATCCCACTTTCCTAATCCCACTTTACAATTTTCATATCCAATCTGTTTAATGTTTTCTAATCATATTTACAACAGTTTTTGCGTTGTTCCCATAAGGCTTATTTAATCAAATCAAATTCCAATGTTTCTGTTTGACTACTTGAAGGTGGCATTGACAAGAGGCTCCAGCTGTATGGATATGGGAGTGGGGTGGGTGGTCAGGCTAGGACAGATGTGTTTAAGCTGGCAGGGAAAGTAAAATGAAGGAGGAGGGGGTGGAGAAACTTCCTCCCAAGGCCCTGCTGCTTTCATCCAAACACTTCCTGGTTCTGAACTTAAATCTCCCCTCTCCCTAGGGTGGTATCCCCTGAATGGGCTTGATTTCACCACGTGATGGATGCACATTGTGCTGGTGTTTTTTAAAAAGGGAGCTGCTATTGTAGCTCAGTGAGTAGGGACCTTCATAGCACTGCAGATATGGGTCGAATTAGGTCTTTTACTGTGTGACATAATGGCTCCATGTGACTTTTTTTCCACTACACATTTTTATACTGTGTACACACAAGCACACGTGTTCAGACACAGTCACAGACACACAGTGCTCTGCTGTGCTGTCATACAGGCTCTGGTTGGATCAGGTGGTGATGGTAACAGAACATGCGGCTCTCCACTGGCGACCTGGATATTAACAATACACATATACTGGGTGCTTTGTGAACAGATCTGTTTGAAATGCTATAATAAACACACACTACACACACACACACACACTTCTGTGTTGTGTTTGTATCCAGTTGGGTAGAAAGAAACCCTTTTGAAACTTGAAACTCTTCTCCATCAGCAGCCCCTGTGCTCCCCTCCACCAGGTCAGGAGCAGAGCAGCAGCAGCAGGAGAACACGGGCCTCTGTTGTCTCAGCCGGAGCCCTTTGGATACATTTTGAACCCCTTCTCCCAACGGACGCTGCAGCATAGAGGCCTTGTTGTACTGAGGAGCATGTGAACGCACTGCTGACTTGAGTGTGGTGAGCAATGTGACTCGTTACTGTAACAAGGTCAGTCTGCGCTGACAGAGTTGAGTTTGTGTGTTTGTCTGCACATATTCATACTGTATGTCTCAGTGTAGGCAGGCATAGATATAATGGAGACTTCACAGTCTGCGTGTGGCCAGAAATCACTGACATCAGGGTATTGTTTTGTAATGTGTACATAGTCCTTTTAAAAACAGTCTCAGTTTGCAGTGAATCTGTTTCTTAAACTGTCTTGTAACACATGGATTAACATTAAACAGCAATAAATTACAGCTTTCTGCTGCTGTTACAAGGTTTGTTTTTACATCAGTAACAACTGAAAAATAAAGCAAGAACAAATGACCACATCTGAGCAGGCTGACAAAATCTGCTGTGCAAATTGCTGCAAGGGTCTGCGATGTCGCAGCTGGGATGCTGTTTGTTGTTTGTTAGCTTCATATCCCAGGCATGGTTTTGTTTTTCCTGCCAGACTTTTTAAACATAATTTTTCCCTTTTGTCTGTTTTTATGAACAGAAGTCTGCACAGGGTATTTTATTTTGAAAACCGACTGGATTCTCTCTCTTCTGCTGCTGTTTCTGTGTCTGACTTCCGGCCAGCTCAATTTGCTCTGCGGTGCGTGATGCAGCTGGTCGCAGCATCCATCAAGAATAGACCAGCTGCGTGTTCTTAGTGGAGCGACGCCTCAGGGATGCCTCTGAAATGAGTGGTGGCACAATCATTATCTTGAATGCGTGTGATCAGTGCTAGCGGCCGTGGCCCAGCTGGAATGTGTCGCAGCCGTACATGTAATTTGGTCGTTAGTCTGTCTGTGAGGTCTCTAACTTTGATCCAGAGGGAAATACCTCAGCAGTGATCCTTTGACTTTGCATCTACTGCGGTGTAACCTTCCCAATACTTGAATTCACAAAAACTAAATCCAAATGAATTATTTATGGACTCATGCTAAAATGCTAACAAGGTAGCTTGGTTGCAGACAGCTCACCCATCTAAGATTTGTAGGCGGGGCAAAGAATGAAGATGTTTGGGCCTCTCGTAGCTAGCTACATTCATGAAAAGGTAGTGACGGAAACATGTGACCAGCGGGGGCTTAGACTGATGCACATAACAGTTTGTTGCCTAGCAACTTTGACTGTAGCTCCTAAATGATTGTCAATGGGATGGAAAGGTTGCTCGATTCTGATTGGTTAGAGCGAAACAAAATCAACAATGAGCTGACAAGCGACACTTGAAGCCGACAAAGTACAGCTTAGACTGATATCTACATTTGTAGCCAACAATTCATTGTATTGTCTAATGTTCTGCTGCCATAGCTGTGGACTTAACCTTGTTAATTTAACCCTCACTCTGTTGATTACGTGAGGATTGAGCTTTAACATGCTGTAATAATTCACTATTATCTCTGCTTGTAAATCTCTGTACCGTGGCTGTGCATATGTTTACACACCATCTGCATGTCTGCATGTGTACCACAGCCTACATTTGAGAATAACTTCAATATGGTTTGCGCACTATGAGCATTTGTCACATGTGGAGGTCCGCAGGGGCCCTCTGGAGCTGCAGAGATCTGCTTAATTCACGGCAGCTACTAGAATCTCACTCATCTGCTCCGGAGTGAGCGGGCATAAACAGGAACCCCTGGGAGCCGGTAATATGTTAAACGATTTGACTCCAGTCCTGCTCAACCTTATCCAGCCGAGGCAATAAGAGATATGAGAGCATGACGTGTGTGTGTGTGTGTGTGTGTGTGTGTGTGTGTGTTTGTGTATGTCCATGTCCCTGTGACATGAGTTCTGTGTATGGGTATTATGAGAACTACTTTGCGATGAATTACACTAGGAGAGAGAGAGAGAAAGGTGGAAAAAAGCAAGTAGATGAGAAAAAGGATGTAAATTACCAAGACAGGACTTGAAGAAATTGACTGGAATTGCTCCTTTGGTGTGGCGGGTAAAGCAGAGCTGTCTTTTTGTGAACAGTTCAAAGGCGGCTGATATCTCTCTCCTAGCTGTAATGCAGCCACATATATACATACCTGCTGTGTGATCCACGTATATACACAAAGATAACAGTGGAAGTGCGTTTCAAGTAACACAGGATCGGAGAGCAAATGATGGCTGCTGGTGAGAAAGTGTCAGACAGAGACTTATCAGCTTGTCCTCCACCTGCTCTGGTACACCGGAGGGAGCAGAGCGAGATAGAAAGAGCATAGAAGATATAAAGACAGAGAGAATGAGAGAATATGTGGATGAAAAGAGTGAGGAAGAGACACAAGGAGAAGAAGAATAAAAAGGACATGCAGAGGGAACGGGAAAGGAAAAATCAGAGGTCTGAAGAGTGAAATGGAGACACGGGAGCCACAGGGAGAGGAAAGAGCGGGAAAAAACTGATAATGGCTGCAGAGAGACGTGGAGAGAGAAAAGGATGGAGAGTGGATGAGAAAGCTATCTAAGGAAAAGGAAAGAAGGCTAGAGGAGTAGATAGAGCGGGAAAGAAAGCTCAGGAGGCAGAGAAAGAGAAAAAGGTCGAGTGAACAAGAAAGATAGCAACAGTGTGAGATAGACAGCGAGAGGAGGGTGGGTGGCAGTGAGACATAGAAGTGGATGTCTCGGGCCATATCCTGTGATGATAGCCAGAGGCTTATTTTTCACCTCCCTCCAATCACCACAATCCCCCCTTCTCCAACTCCACCGCACTCCCATCTAACAGCTCCTCTGCCACCCACCCACTCCCCGCCAATCGAAAAAACACACTCACACACTGACTCACATGCTGGCATACAATTTGATTGCAAAGCGTTAACCTCTGTCTGGCTACTGTAAAATGCACGGCAGCACGACAATAATGGAGTCCGGGAGCAACACATGTTTCTCACCCCATTCAGCTTCACTCAACAAGTGACTGCTTGAAAATAATTACATCTCATTTTATTCATTGTCACTGAATTACCTGCTTGAGTGGCCGCGCACAATGGCACCCCGAGATGTGGATACATGGGTGGGGCTGGAGCTGCGGGCTCGGGTGTGTGTAGGCGTGTGTGTGTGTGCGCATGTGTGTTTAAATGTATGTTCTTGTGAATGGCTGAATGGACTTGATTGGCTCTTTTGCACTCTTTTCTGAATATGAGTGTGTAGTTATGTCCTTTGTGTATGTTGTTGGCATGCTTACAGTATTCCATATGACTGGCAGCATACAGCCTTTTTTGTTTTGACAGTTTGGTAATAAAACTGAAAAGCCTCCACACTGAAAGTTAGATGAGGAGAGCTACACCACTCTCAGGTTTGTGCACACGCTAAATATGAAGCTACAGTTAGAAGACAGTTTGTTTATCTTACCATAAAGACTGGGTCTTCAACAGGGGGTCTGCTTTTGACTTATTTCTTCTTGCAAGAATCTGTTTCTTCCACAGCGTTGATTTAAACTTGAGATAGCCATAACACTTTTAGGGCTGACTAACAGACCTTTTTCACAGCAGCCATTTTGACATGAAATAGTAGGGTCAACACTGTGTTTGTGACTGTGACTATTTCATGTCAAAATAAAATAAAATAAAAAACTACTAAAGGAGCTGAAAAAAAAATATTGAACAACAGCCTCATAATGTAACAAGCAAGATCTGAAAGGACTGGTGCTTTCTTCAATCAGGATTTATTATTATTTCCAGTCAGACCAATTATGCTATTTTTGGTTCAGGAGTAATGACTTTCTGAAAGTACAGGTAGGTATGTTTTCTTCTACTTTTACCTTGAGTCAGAGTGGCATGTTTTACCATCAGTCTTTATTCTAAGCTAAGATAACAGGCTGATGGCTCAAACTTCATATTTTAACGGACAGATATGAGAGCGCTAGCATTTTTCTTATCTAACTTGAGGCAAGAAAGCGAATATGTCTATTTCCAAAAAAATGTCACAGAGGATCATGTTTAATAGGAGCAGATTGGTTTTCAGATTAAAACAAACAACTTGTTGAAAGGGGAAATGCTGAGAAAATGCAAATGAGATAAAACCAATAATTTCTGAAAATAATGAGTCCTCGTTGTGTATGCCTTCATCGGCTTATGTAAGCGCACGATACGATTTATATTATAAGTTAACCTTTCCTTTGCGTGTGTGTGTGTGTGTGTGAGGTATGTGTGTGTGCTAGTGGGCTGTTTGTCCACACTACTGGAGAGCAGATGATTGGAGAGGGGGAGAAGATGTAGCTGTAAATATTTAATGTCGCTAGGCTCTATCGTTGCCCTGCTTTAGACTTGAGGCAGAAATGAACACCCCACTGTTATGACCGGGCAGCGTCGGACAGCATTAGGCGAGGAGACAGAGAGTGAGAGACAGAAAAGTACATTGAGAATAAACCTGGAAAATTGCTTTCTCTCTCTCTGGATTTATTTCGTTTGCAGGGCAGAGGCATAATGGTTCAATAAAATGTACAATAAAATGCCAGAAAAAGGTGTGGGCAGTAAGTTGACTAAAGCTGAGGTAAAGTCCCTGCATCTTACCTGTAGCCAGAACTTATAACCTGCAGATATCTCACCAGAGAATTTTCTTTGGATTTAGCTGAGCAATAACTAATTACTACTACTACTACTTAACAACACCAGATATTACTGGATTAATGATTGGACACAGATGTCATGTGAAGATGAACTAACAGGGGAAATAGCTATAAATGTTCAGCCTATGAGCATACATGGTTAGTTTGTTCAATGCTTAAACCTCACTAATTAATATTTTTTATATTCACAATAGATTACATGACAGCAACAACCCCACAGAGAATCATCACATGGCTCTGTTTCCCTCAGCATGTTTTAGCACCTTTCAGCTCATCGTTTCCAGCAAAAGCAGGCAGCTGCTTTCGGGGAAAAAGGCTCTCTACTACTGTAGCCTGCCTACCTAGCACCACACAGGCAGTTTGACCAAATACCAGATATAGCCAGAGACCAAAATGGAATGCATATTGTACTTGACATGACATTTTCTGACATTTGTCAGATGAATGGAAAAGCTAACGTTGCACTGTGTCTGCTGGGTAAGGCTATATGCTCACACGTTACTTATAGCAGCTTTAGAATACGTTGATTTTACATTTACGGTTAGTTCAACAGCATTCCGGTATCTTTTGATAATTGATTATTTTTTATGAGTTATTTTGACAACCCTTAAATAACCTGTGTTATGTTTACCTGACAACCAGCTGCTTCCTGTTGCAAAGACTGTCTGCTCTCTCAACCCAAAGTAGTGTGAGGTTGTCTCAATAAGACCTCTTAAGATAGAAACTGGGGTGGATGATTGTAGTCAGATTGTGACTGCAATTCATATCCTGTCTCCAACCAAGAACCAATTGAGTTTCTTTCAACTGTGAATATGATTTCAGTCACCTAAACCACATCTTGTCTATAAATGTGACAGACCAGAAGAAGCTCATATATGGTGGCTTGTTTTGACAGGCAATGGCAATGCTCATTTAGTAGTTTAGATATGACAACTTGCTGTTGTGGTCAAATGTTTCAGAAGGTGTCGTGTACTTGAAATTTGTTCTTTGCAAAAAAGAAAAACAAACTGTTAAACTTCTATTCATCAATTTTTTTGACTACTTGCAGGCCGTGCAACAAACTGTAAACAAGACTGGTAAATAATGACTTGTTCTGTTTTGGTCTCCTCCAACTCAAGAGTGCAATACCAATTTCTAAACACTTGCTAAATGCACTACTTTGTTCACCAGCTAGCTGCTTTCTTGGTTCCTTGGTTCTGGACTAGAACTGTACACTGGGTTAATCAGAGACAGCTGACTCAGATAAGAACAATGAAGATGAATCAAAACAGTGAAATGAAACCCGACGATAAGAAAGACTCTCTGTAGCGCTAAAGAGAACTGCAAAGTGATGATTCTCTGTGGGTTTGTCTACAAGCAACACCTTTCACCTTAAACATAGTCATTTGACCAATTCTTAAGCATGTGTTTGTGGTTTCTGGTGGTGTGTGTGTATAAAACTGCTTGTGTGTTGTGTTTTTAGCACACTTTCCTTCTGTAACAGTGAGCTTAAAAGCATTACCAATCACCTCTCAACACAATCAGCTTCATTTAGTAAATTCTGTAAAAGAGACACATTGACTAAGCTTTAAACTGCTGTCATTTTCCCTTTTTAATCTGTGCTACTGGTCAGTACTGGTAAGAACTCATGTCTGCAGAGATGATTTTGGTACAGCTCTCGTCACTTTTTCCCCCTCGGGAAAAGCCTGGCTGTGTCATTCTCAATCTCTCCAGACCTCTGCTGCATCGATACGGGCCCTGCTGGCTTTTTCCCCCTCCCTTGGCTGTAGTGCTGAGCCATTTGGAAAAGACGTTTCTATACTTGGGTTGCTACCAGCATCAATAGTAATATTATCACTCCGTCTCCTTCTCCTCCGCTCCTTCCTTGCCCTATCTCTCTCTATGCCTTGCTTTCTGTTGTTTGGTAAATTGATATTGCTGATGTGATGAGAATGTCATGAATTTTCAACTTTGCCTTTGGGGTTTCTTGCCTGACCTAGCACTTTTTTTTAACGTCCTATATCAAGTTGTCAGCCTTGGCTGTCCACTATGCAGGATGCTTGCCCTCGCTTGTTCATCTGTCTCTGTCTCTCTCACTCTGTTAATCCTGCCTCCATTCTTCATTTTCATCAGTTTTTAGCACTGTGGTGGTTTTATTCTGCTCTACAGGGACCAGCTGGGACAACAGATTTAGATTGGTCAACTGCACAAAACAACCAATTTAACACCTTATAAATAACCCAGAAAATATTACTGTTCACTCTAACTTTTGACCTTCATGGGGTTTACCCATGTTTCCGTGTTTCTGTTCTCAATGAGAAACAAAACCGATACTTTGATCACACTTTAACCTTCTGTACTGAAGAGCAGATGTGCTGAGATAACCTTCTGTCTTCATAATATTTAACGGGACTGGGTGACACAGGTTTAAAACTCTATAATTAAATTAAAGACAAACAGTCTGGAGCGTCCATTATCAACAATAGATTTCTTCATTGTACATTATGATCTAATATTTTTTAACTGCCAGTAACTTCATACAAAGCCTGTCTGGTTTTATATCTTTCTTACTATTCTTCTCATTGTGCTGTCCTCTCTCATCTCTCTCTTCATTCTGCCATTAGTTCAATGACATTATTGGCTTTTCTGCCAAGGCGCTGCATGAAATGCAGTTTCAAACACCAGTAATCAACAATTCCTTCTCTCTTTCCTCCCTCCTCCTTCTCTCTTTTTTCTCACTCTTCCATTCCAGACAATGGCTGGCGTGGACAGACAATGTACAGCTGTCATCTTACCCCCACCCTCAGTCCCTTGACTCCACCTCCACTAACATCTGTTGTGTCCAGTCAGGCTTTGGACATGGTGGTGAGGGGGTGGACGCTGAGGTCAAACCAATCTCTATGCAGATTGTAATGACTTCCTGTGTCCCCCCCTCCAGCTCCTTCTTCTTCTCTCTCTTAGTGGAGCTCCCAGGGGGCTGCTGGGAAGGATGTCTAAACTCTGAATGGGTCTCTGTTACTGACAAGCTGTTGTCCAGCCAGATTCCCACAGAGGACCAGCCTGAAAATAAAATGTGCACAAATGAGCATTCATATTTGAATACACAGAAATACACACATACAGTATACAAACCAGGTTTAAAGAGTCCCTATTTTTAGCTACAGAGAGTGAGCCATATGGCCAGGACTGACAACGTAAGGTGTGGTACACAGTTTCAGTTACTGACAAGCATTGAAAGCCACTTTGAACATGGATCAATTGGTATCCAACAGACTGAGTTTACAGCTCCTCAAAAACCTCCTGAGATTGGACAGGATGTTTTGGCAGCTTGAATATTCCACCAAAACTCTTCAAGGTCGCAGTGGAACATTTCCAAATACATGACTCAAAGACCCCATTTACACTTGTCACTTCAAGTGTCTGCTACCCAGATAAAATCCAGACTCTTGCATTCACACTTGCAGACACATAGAGCATATGTCTCTGTCCATCACAAATCTTATTATTAGTTTTCCCAGATATGCAAATCAGAGTTAGCCCTCCTCCAGTCCAGGAAGTGGTGGTAATACACTTCAGGCTCTTTGGTACATAACTTCTGTAGTTACAACAATAACAACCAACTAACCAATTATGGTAACAACTAAATGTCACCCAACGCAAAGACGAAAAGATTAATTGGAATTCTTGGTCTGAAATGAAGTGTATGATATTCAGCCACACAGATTCAGTAATTCAAGGTCAGGGTATCTTTATTATCTCTGAGGAGTAATTTATTGTGCAGTAGCAGAACATCATAAACATTAAAGAAAACAACATGAATAACACAAACAATACAAACCAAAGAAACAAACAACCAGTAAATGATACATAAATACATGCTAATACAGTTTCACATTTCACAGTTTAAAAAAGCCTATGGCGGCAGGAACAGAAGAGTTTCTGTACCTATTTGTCCTGCATTTTGGACAAATTAATATAATAGTAACTGAAGTGATCAGGATCAGGAGCAGCTCAGTGCTCCATGTATTTGATCTTATG
Organism: Larimichthys crocea; assembly: GCF_000972845.2. Taxonomy (NCBI): domain Eukaryota; kingdom Metazoa; phylum Chordata; class Actinopteri; family Sciaenidae; genus Larimichthys; species Larimichthys crocea. The sequence continues at coordinate 48,881,367 of NC_040013.1, read as the reverse complement.
TACAGAAATCGCTGGAGTAATTTTTCCTTAATACTTTAATGAGACAGAGAACAACAAATAATTTCAGTCTGATTTTAGTGTAACTTCAACTGCTGTAACAGGACATAAGGACACATGGACATTAGACAGGGGACATGGATGTAGTAAGAAAAACAGACCGTGTGGCTATTTCCGCACATTGCTGACTGACATAGTTGTTGTGAGACAAAATAGAGCCAGGACCTGTAGAAATAACATCTGTTGGATGTCAGACATAGAGTTAGGGCCACTGGATGAGTAGTGCAGTGGCAGTCATCAATGATAACATCTCACCTATTCCAGACATTCAGACATCATCGTCGGGTTATTTCAGTCTGTCTGGTGTGTTTAAAATTATGACTTAAGTTACACCGTGGGCAATCTAATATTGCTGTTAGGCCTGTATTTAACTTGGCTATTTTTATTATCCACATTAGTGTTGTGGCTCTAGGGACGCCAATGTTGCTCAGTCCACCACGGCTTGAGACTGAAATATCTTGGCAACTGTTAGATTCCCTGAAGTTTAGTACACATATCCAAGATCTCGAGAGGATAAATTCTTCGGTGATGTCCTCAAGCACTACAAGCTGAACAAAGCTTTCACTTAACAAGTGAAATATCTTGTGCACAAATTGACACAAACCTTGAGACATTCTTTGCTCCCAAACAATGAAACCAATGACTATTCCTTCAGTGACATTGGCATGTTAACATTTTTTTGGTCGGAATGAAATGTCTGGACACATCTGGACATTCATGGATCCCACAGGACATGGGATTTTGTCCGTCATCCAGCTGTACTGTGGCTCATGAAAACCCCCCCAAAACAAACAGCAATTAATGAATCATATTTTTGCACACCTGCACAAAACATTTATGTTTATATGCATGTGCATAAATATGTATGAACATGTTAATTGCTTACAAGCATGCATAAAGTAATGTGAGTTGTAAAACTACACAGGAAGGCAAAAATAATTGTAACTTTTTTCACTATAAAGATGAGTAAGCAGGATAGTTAGAGTGAGCTGCAACGCAAACATCAAGTGAAGAGGAAATATCTCTTTATTTACCCAGATTTACAAAAACTTAATGTGAGAGGAAGAATGCACAGAAAGAAATCTCAAGTTTTAAACAGGTTGATCTCAAATATGCTCCACTGAATGAGGTCTAGCAAACACTCTGTATAGTCTACACATCCAGGATCAAGATCTTCCCAACCAATCTGCTCTCATGGCATTCCCTTAGTCAGAGAGCGGGTGTTTTTTACACAAACTGCCATCTAATTAAGGGAGAAATGAGTGCGCCACAGGGTTTTGGCTCGACTTTGAATATTATCATCTCTCTTGATACCCTCGGTCGCCTGGTCTCCTCCACGAGCCTCGTCTTTGGTTGTAGTAATGTATGATCCCCTCTATTTGTCTGTCTGGCTAATCAGCCAGGCCATTCACGTGGAGATGGCAGCTATCCACCAAGGCAACCCAGGAAGGGCGACCTGCTCATTACCATGACTCTTTCTTAATCAATCCTCCTCTACCTTTTATGTTACAGGTCTTTACTGTCTTCTAGCGCTGCGTTTTTTTCTTTGGGTTCTCTCTCTTCGTTTTCATTCCTCCTCTGGCTTAATTTTTCTGTCTGGCTGAAAACCACAGAGGACCTGCCAGATCTTGAAGCCATTCGGCTGCATCTTATGTGTCTCCCTCTGAGTCCCAGCTTGGTGGGGGTGAAGCGGAGGACACTGTGTTACATTTGAGCTAACAGGCAACGCTGGCGGGATGCATTGCCACGGGCCGTTTCTGCCGAGCGGCCTCGATTGCTTAAGCAGAGTTTAGACAATGAATGAGTGGTGACAACATGGAAATGATACCGCTGTGGATGCTGGTTAGCCAGCTGTGAGGGTTGGCTGTAAGTGGTGTTACTGTCTCATGTCTCTCCCACTGCAACAAGATGCTATTAGCATGTCATGAAATATGCTGCTACAGCTGTTAATGGTGAGTAGGGGGGATGCATGTGAAGCCTGATGAGTCACATGTGACTTTATGATGCAATGAAATGTTCCAAAGGGTCAGAGATCACACACGTACACATACTAGCATGCACCTTTGCAACCACCCACAGCACTGCCACATTGTGTGTGTGTGTGTGTGTGTGTGTCTGGCAATGAGGCCCTGGCGCAGGGTTAGAGTGGGCACGACTCCCTGGTGTCGCCTGGGGATAGCAGGCTGTGAGCCATGACTGTCAAAGAAAACCAGTTTGTCTGACAAGTCCTCCTGTGTGACTACAGTACATTCATCTGCATGTGCACATTCATTATTATTGATGAGAGATTGCTTTATCAGCTTCTATTGATGCTAAAGGTTCTTGGGAAGGCAAAAATTGATATATTTTTTATAATAACGACAAGAAAGCAGGCTAATTAAAGTGGAGCAGCAATACAAAACTGTAAGAGGGAAAATATAACCATAAAAATTACAATTGTGTACAAATATTTCCTTAAAATGATAATCCATTCCCTCCAAACAGCAAACATTAAACCAAACACACAGACACACACACACACACACACACACACACACACACACACACACCATGGAAACCATGAAAATGAAACCATCCACTCACAATTATGTATCTTATAAATATGTGTATGTAAATAAATACATGAATGCAACATTTTTTCATCAGGAAGGCAAACATAATCAAGTAAGCAGACACTAAATAGCCTTACACAATAATGAGACTAAAATATAAAAACACACTGATAGAAGCCAAATTTGATTATGTGAGTGTGAAGCACAACATCAAATCTAATACAGGACTTGGAACAATACATTTTAAAGGAATAGTTTGGGAGTCATTTTGGGAGATTGTTGCAGAGAGTTAGATGTGAGCACTAGAGACAGGAGATGATGAGCGTAGTTAACAGAAGTCATTCTAAAACACTTTGTTTTAACACTGGCACCTAAACATTGGCTTTTTTATGCAAATCATTTTGTTGAAATAAAAACTATAAGCTTTTCAGCCCACGACTTCTACTAAATATGTGTTCTGAGCATTTATATCTCAGACCATTACCGCGGTTATTATTAGACTGCGTAATGGAGGGAATAAAATAGACTTCCTGATATACTTTACTGGAGTCAGGTACTGTGATTGCTAAATCAACCATGTTTCTTAATTATCTAAAGCCGGGAGGCTTTATTATTTATTCAGATGACTAAATGACACATCTAACCAGACAGTGTCATTAAAGCGCTGTCGGACGAGGTGGAGGGTGTTTTTTTATGCCAGTTTTGACATCCATCACTTGTCCCTCTAAGTTTTAGTTGTTGTTTTTGGTTGCTTTGTAGTTTATTGCAAATTATGGAAAAATGTTTGTTAACATTGTTAGTTTCTCTTGTGAAATAAATTATTCAAAGTTCAACAAGTTGTGACAGCATTTTGAAGAACACCATGAACAGTGGAAGGAAAGAAACAGACTTAATGATATTTTTTTCTGCAGTCAACGACAACATTGCTCATTATATCAGATTTAGAGAGAGCTAGGCTAGCTGTTAGCCACCATCTGCCTCTAGTTCAATAATTAACACACTGAGTCTAGTACCTTCTAATCTAATTCTCAGCAAGAACGCAAGTTAGATCCAGGAAAAACGTATACTTGGCGTATACATGCAGTGGGAAGTTGTGATCACATACTGTAAATCATTTTGTGATGTACATTAATAGAGAGATGTTCTATGACACACTTCTCCACTGCATGAAGTGGAAGTTTTCATCAGATTTTTGTGGTTAATATGCAAAGCAGCAGCAGAAAAACACAGTCTTAATGGGATAAACTACATCACTCACTCCTCCTCTTAAAATCTTACATAACATAAACGTATAAAAATTATTTAAAATTCTGTCTTTCTAATTCTTTACCCTGTAATTGGCATCTTATTCATTTTGGAAGAAAGAAGGTAATTGTACTATATAAGCAGGATTTCATTCACGGTGCAGCCTCCCACGAGTCTCAGCTCATTGTCCCTGTGTTATTGCTGCACAGCTGGTTGAATATGAATCTCAGCCTGTTTCTTGTCGGTCAAGGCTTTCTCACCGATCTTTACAACTGAACAAGATTCTGGTGAGACGTCTTTGCTTTTGTAGCCAATATAAAGGTTTGGCATGTTTTGCTCATTGAAACAGAAAACAACAAAAAACCCTCCACATAATTTCTCATTTCCTTTTCTCAAAGAATCAAACGTGTTATGACGCCAGTCATTCATGTGAGCTCTCTCGTGGAAAGTGTTTCTCCAAGTAAACAAATAGTTATGCAGCTACACAGCCAAGAACAAACTCAAATGTGATCATTCGTCGGCAGGCGTGTTACGTGGCGTCTGACAGGTGTTAGCATGTGTGTGTTTAGCAGCCTGTCACAGCGGGCAGACAGCAGCAGCAGCAGAGTGGAGACTCACAGTTGTTTACTCCAGAAGAAAAAGGGGACTGAGAAGTGTTGAGGGCGGATAAGCAGCTGTCTTCTTAATTCCTCGCTGAGAGAGTGCGTTTGCCTCTCCGAAACTTCTCGTCAAAAGGCTGTGTTAACTGCCCCTCTGGCCAACCATGACTTTGTGATGTCAGAAGAAGCATGAAAGAAGATTATTATAGAAAAAAAGGAACAGAAAGAGGGAAGGAGATGAGGAGCTGGAAATAGGGGAGAGGAAGGAAGCGATGGAAAGGGGAGGGAAGGAGTTAGGGGACAAGAAAAAAGGTGAGGTCTAGAGATATGTGTGGCCGAGGCCTCTGCAACTATATCAGTGCTATACGTCCCTACAAGCAGTTTAAGTGTAAAGGGGGATTAGAGAAACCAGAAAACTAGGTTGGAGGATGAGCACTGAATTAGAACAGGACCCCTGAGAAGGAGGAGAGAGAGACGAGAAGAGAAGGGGAGGTGGGGAGGAAGAGGAGGAGGAGAAAAGGGGAGACATGGAGCGGGACAGAAATAGAAGACAGGAAAAGACACCAGTCAGCCAGGCGGAAGAGGAAGGACAGAAATAGAGGAGGGAGGGGGGAGGACAGATGAATGGACGGGGCAGGGGGGTATGACGGCAGTGGTGTGACTGATGAGGAAAGTGAAGAGGAGGAGGACAGAGACCGAAAGAGAGGGGGGGGGGGGGAGCTAACCGTTACATGACACACACACACATGTGAAATGAGTTATAACCCTGAGACACTGAGACACACTTCACACAGCTCCCACTGTGTGCGTATGTGTGTATTTGTATTACTTATGTTGTAAAGGATGAAGATGTCACCGAGATTCTTTTTCCGTTATCACTAAGACTTTGGATGAAGGACTGAAGGATCTTGTGATCATCTTATCATCTCTCCGGTGTCAAACTGTCAGCTGTCAGTTCTTACTTTTTTTTTCATCTCCAGTTTCATCAGAACCAATAACCGATTACATCCCTTCAGTGACCTTTAAGAATCCTACCACACATCACTCTCATCCAGACCTTCAGCTAGGCTGTTCTCTCTTTCACCACCTGCAGCCTCTACACTCCATCAGGAGATATTCTTCTATGACTCATGGTCCGACTACTTTAATGAAAATGACACACACATCAGTAAAGTCCACTTAATCGGGTGCTGGATAAAAAAAAAAAAAAAACATGCACTATAAAACAGACAAATTCGCCTTAGCACAAAGCTCCCATGGAGAAAAACGTACTAGTGAGTAGTAATGTTACTCCTTGTCTCCTCAAACGCTTCCTCTGATAAACAGCAGAGATCGTAAATACCCACAATCAATCTGGTCGTGCCAGTTGCAAATAATCACCATGGAAAACAGTAGAAAAATATACATAAATATGCTGTATGCATAGCTTCTTTAGCACTTCATATAAAGGAACTATCACGTCATATTAAGCATTAATGCAGAGAGCAACATTAAGGTATTATATACAGAACACTGAATATCAAACATAACACATGAAGCACACCATATCCGATATATACAGAGAAGGATGTATCTAGGCTACATACAGAAGGAGCAGTACTGTATATAAAAAACACATACCCCCAATAGACAAATTCCCTAAAGGACTAAGGCTGTAAAAGCCAGCATCTGTATACTACCTATTTAAAGGTGCCTCTGTCCAATTTATAGTCTGACTACCCCATAAAATAATGACATAATAATATTTGCCAAAGCCTCCTCACATACTGTAGGTCTTAACTTTCCCTGTTGTGCACGCTATAATCAAATAAATTCATTTCTTAATAGCTTTTAAAGCCCTTCTTTCAATTAGCCTCTCTTGATTTTCAGTATGCCAAAAAATAATGGGGGAATGCACAGTATTCATAAAAACCCACAAAGGAATGAAAAAAGACACGTCAGCATGCACTGCACACACAACGTTCTCCGTTATAGATGTGAAAATCATCAGTGATGATGCAAAATGGTGATGATTTACTATCTTAGTGTCCAAAATCTCTTTCCACTGCTCAGTAACTACTGTGTGTCTGTTATAAACGGAGCAATGAATGAGTGCAAGAGGGAATCATTTCACTTCACACCTCTGTCAACTTATCAAAAAAAAAAAAGTTGAATTCAGCCGCACCTGTTGCTAACTTCAATTTCTAACTGTATTGAAAATCACTCACAAACTACAGGTGGTGCTTTAATACCCTGCAGGGCCACACACTGCTCTATTTTAAAATTTCTTCTTCTTCCTCTTCTTCATCCTATTATTATTACATGCTGTGTAGCTGCTTAGTCAGAATCCTGGCAACTTTTTTCCTTTATTAAAGCACTGGGTTTAGGTTAAATTTAGGATCAAGGTTGGGCTTGAGCATGTGATGTATGTGAAAGTGTAAATCTCCAGGGAATGTGTGACCCAGAGAGAGGAGCAAAGAGCAAACAGAGGAAAAAGGAGACAGGTGTGTGTGTGCAGGTAGTCAATCTGTAGTGTGTGTGTGTGTGTGTGTGTGTGTGAATGCATGTGAGCTTGCAGATGCACTTTTCTGGTGCACACGGACAGCGTGTGGCCTTTTGCAGCAGAAAGCACAGCGCTCTCGGCTTTTAAAGCCATTAGCTGTCGGTGAAAGACAAGGTCAAGCTGGGTTGGTTTGTTGCAGAGCACATTGTAAAATGAACAGTAATTGCAAGCACAGGTACAGTAAGGAACTTCAACAATACACTTCCTCAGAGGGAGGGGAAATTATGTCCAGCCATCCTGCCATCATCATGGATCATGGAACACTAGGGTATCTGCAGCAGGATTCAAAGTGTTTTTTATTTCACTGTAGAAAATATGTATTAAAAGAAAGCAGCAAATTGTTTGAAGTTTGTATGACAGCCTGTAAATATAGTGCCAGTCTGACAGGTAAGACAGCACCTGTAGTTTTCTGTCAGTCAGTATATAATGCCAAGCAAAAGTTAAATGACAACATGAGAAAAATATCATATTTTACATCAGCATAATAAAAGCCTGGACAATAGCACAGTAGCAATATTTGAAATTTAGAAAAATCTGATGTGATGACAAGGACTGATTCATTTTCACAAGTTTGACAAGGGCACCTCAAATTTGATTATCAAAGAATTTTGAGAGGCTGAGATTGTACATGTGAAAAATAAACTCTGCTCCGTGGAGAAAGTGGACAATGAAAACACAGTTTCTGAGTGACCTCAAACCTACTGCACATTTGAGATTTCTGCAAATTCCAGTATATCCGTGAGCAGCCATCAGCCAATACACATTTCATGAAACAATGTAGGTGTACAGGTGCCACGGTTCATAAAACTGTGTTACAGAATAGAGTCGGATCCCTCCTTCACTGTGAAACCTGTGAAGGTAGCCTATAGTTCAGCATCACACGTTGCTTATATTTCCTACTAACGTGTGAACTTGAATGAGACATGCTGATTGTGAGTGTGTACAGTTAGTACAGTTAGTTTCATCATTTCTTCTCCAGTTGCCCAAGACACTCATGGCATTGTTAACACATAAGTGTGCAAAACCAAATCTTACCAAGAGAGTTCATGGAGCACGGAGTCTATTTATCAAAGAGTGTTTTGAAACAGACACGTCAGTCTCCAACATGCATGTGTGACTCTGGATCATGTTATGTCAGTGTTAACATACAGATATCAGGCTATAACATCATCTAGTTCATCTTCATATTTATTACTTAAGCTTCTGTGATACTGCTCCTCCTGTGCATATTGAAAAAGCCTTGAGGTCTAATAAATAAAATGCAAAATATTAGTCCTTATTAAGTCATTCAACAGTCCTTTTATTATTAGACAAACAGAACATAAGGTTTGTAGGCCATATCTGCCTGCGAAACACGAGGGAGAAGCTGTTTGTAAGTTGCAGTAGTGACATGTCCTCAGCAGTGTCAGTAAGAACTGGCTTAAGCTAATGACAAGTGGTATATGATGATAGATCAGGAGTGACATAATGTTTAGAAGCCAGACAAACTGCAGCAGAATATTAAAAACCAACAACACACTACTCAGAATTAACATCTGGCATTAAAACAAGAGGGCCACATCACCAGCTTCTTTATGATATCACTGCTGGCAATAATTGATGCTAAACAATGAATCAGAGCACATATTGGTAATGTATGTTTCCTAACAAGTAAATATGTTTGCAGTAGCCGCTCACTGAAAACTTTTATGATGCCTGAAGCACTACTATTGGCCGAGACGAAGTGCACCCTGTTATTTACTGACTCGACATAAATCACCTCGGACAACAAACTCTTATCAAATTAAAAACATGTAGCTGAATGTGGATTAATCTGAGGAAGACAGCTGAGAAACTTAAGCCATGGCTGGACTAGACACTTGCCTTTTTTCTTTGATTACTATAACTATCCAGACAGAAAACCCCTTAGGCTATATTCCGTGTGCATTTGTGGTGGTGAGATAAAAACATTTTTTGATGAAAAATCAATAAAAGATTCCTGTAGTAATACCATGAACCTTTAATGTGTCTGCACTAACAGAGATAGCGAGTTTATAATGACCTAGTTTATGGTGTTTTTGAAGCACAGTATAACAATGTAAGTGTGATTATTGTGTCACTCTTCTTTTTGTAAGGAAAATGGTAATAAATAGTTTCTAAGGAAACAATATCAAGGTGGCACACAAAACCACAACTGAGCTGGATAACACTGCAGACTGAAAACTCTAGGAAACCACAGAAAGATGAGGACACACACATACACACACGCACACACACATACATGCACACACAAATATAAAGAAATCACAAGCCTTTTCCCTTTCCAAAACAAACTGGCAACAAGACAACAAAGAAGCAAAAGGAAATAAATAATGAGAATGCTGCTGGATTTACTTGATGAAATGCCAAAATGTACAATCACTGCAGCAGAATAACTCCCTGCCACCTACTGAGAACTAGAGAGGAACAGAAGACTGTGCTGCCATTTTTTCATTTAATTACACATATTTTACTTACATACTTAAAAAAAAAAATTCAACTGTCTGTATTGTGAATTTCTTTTAGCTATGGTTATTGTCCTCATTCTTTCGCTTGTGCTAGAGTAAATCTTAACTTTTTTGTTAAATCCATGCCAAATTGATTCTACAAAATGAATGTAATTAGACCGATTACAGAAGTCAAATTAACTAGATGAAATTTAACTGGGAATTGAAAGAAGAGAGAGAAGAGCTGAAATAGCCATAAAATACTAATAGAAATAGAAATCTAGAGAGAGAAAGCTCCACAAGGACTGTTGGCAAGGGTGTTTTGCCCTATTTTTAGACCTTGTGCCGTGAAGCAAAGTCATGCTGTCACCCTCAACAGACGAGTCAGTGTGTGAAATTGACCCTGCCCTGCCTTAAACACATGAAGACACAACCACTTCTAAGGCGTTACCATCCATCATGAGAGAACCGGTCATAATGATGATTGGCGGTTTCACTCGGGATTTTCCAAAGATTCTCAAAGGCTGTACATTGTGCATGTGCGCAAAACCATTTCTTGTATTGTTGAACATATATTAGACATTTTCCATTTGAGTCTTTGGCAGATGATCTCATCCAGAGTACCTTTAAATAAGTTAGCAGGCAGGGCTTCAGTGTCTCATCAGAACAGCAAGACATTGTGCGTCTTTGTTGAAGGCATTTCTGTTTTTTGGATACAGTTGAAAAAAGAAAAGATTCAGCAGGTGACAGAAAACTAAAGTCATGTAAAGTCAACGCTGCGAGTACATGGCCTGCAGTTGACCTGACCTGCCTGGCCTGCTGGTGATGCTCTATTTGTACGGTAGACAAAAGAGGAAGGTTATCGGGCAGCAGTCATCACAGCGTTATTCTTCTGTCTAGTTATATTGGGGTTTCTGTAGGGTTGTGTATCATTGTACCACCTTTCTAGTGCTGATACATTACCCTGTTTTCAGTGTTATTTTTAACATCTTACCTTGAGGAAAATAAACATTCTTTGACAAAAGCTATTTTTCATTCATCAATTTTCATTCTTTTCTCAACAAAAGATGCTAAAGGTATAAAATGCTCAAGAAAAAAGTTTCTGTCTTGTCAAGAGTTAGGTTTAGAAGGGAAGATGGTGGATGGATGTTTGTATGCTTAATGTATTCCCATTTACAGCAACACACTGCTAGTGGTAGCTGGTGGCATTTATTGTACAGATATGGAAGGGTATTAATCTTCTTATCTAACTCTAGACAAGAAACTAAAATGCATTTCTCAAAATGTCAAACTATTGCTTGTAAAATGTTGCTTATTCATACAAGCTAGAACTTTGTAAATAACATCCATCCATCCATGCATCCATTTTCTGTAAACCCTTATCCTTATCAGCATCGCAGGGGACTGGAGCCTATCCCAGTTGGCATTAGGGCAAGAGGTGGGATACATCCTGGACAAGTGACCAGTTCTCTAAATAATATATAATTCAGTCAATATCTGTTTAAAAAATAACCATATGAATCTCACAGTACAACACACATTTTGGTTGTCATAAAAATTGATACGCAATTGTATCACGATGCAGTGGTAGTAGAGTGAAAACAGACAGTGAGTTTAAATTTTTTGTTTATGTATTCCATATATCGAAAGCTCGCAGAAACAGATTAAATCCAGCCAACGGTGCATAAAATAGGAAATGATAGCAAAAATACAAAGAATCATCTCCCTTGTATATTTTTAAACATGCTATTTCTGAACGCAACACACACGTGAAATGTACTTTTTGCATTAATGGGTCTATTAATCATTGCCTTGATGTGAGTGGAAGAGTGGATGGAGAGGTGGGCAATGACACAGCTGATTAATATTATAGAAACCAGTGAAGCGACTGCATGGCCCAGCTTTCTGCTGCAACAGCCACTGCTGCCATGGCAGCCGCTTACTGACAAATGATAGATGCACTTAGCTGATGGGGTGTTAATGTGATGAATGCGTCTGTGAATAATATGAGGAATACATAGATACACAAACATAAATGTGACTCAGTCAGTCATTCTGCCTCGGGAGTCTACAAACTCACACAGACAGTTCCAGGCACTCTCAGGGACTTGCAGAGAGCTCTGTTGGGTCTACTTCCCAATCACTTGCCGTCAGTTTGATGAATAGCACAGGGAGAAGTCATAAGTGGCCCCCAGAGCCTGACTGATCAGAGGTCAGTTGTGCATTTCACTCTTGGTGATAAAGGCTCAGATTTGGGGAGCATGAGTTGATTCTGGGTCTGTCCCTCAAGGGGAGGCTGATGCACCACACTGTCAGCTCTACAGCTGCATTTCAATTTACCAGATCCTCTGCTGCAAGCAGGAGAATCAGACACTCTGACTGTGTCTACGTGCACCCATACACTGATCAACCATTCTGACCACTGACAGGTGAAGTGAATAAAAGTGATTATCTTGTTATCATAGCACCTGTCAGTGGGTGGGATATATCGTGCAGCGTTAACATTTTGTCCTCAAAGTTGACGTGTTGGAAGCAGGAAAAAATGATTTAGGAAGATTTGAACAACTTTGACAGGGGCCAATGTGTGGTCCGATCTCAAGTTGCTGAAAAAGTTAATGCTGATTCTGATAGAAAATACACATTACATTGCACTTTGTTGCGTATAGGGCTGCATTGCTTGAAACCATTTGGGGTGCCCCCTGATGCTGACCCCTGTTCACTGCGCCAACAATGGGCATGTAAGAATCAGAACTGGACCCTGGAGCAATGGAAGGTCTCTAATGAATCACATTTTCTTTTACATCATGTGGATGACCTGGTGCGTGTGCATCGTGTGATGCTCTTGGCAATGTTCTGCTGGGAAACCTTGGCTCCTGCCTTTCATGTGGATGTTACTTTCACATGTATGGTCTACTTAAGCATTGTTGCAAACCATGTAAATCCCTGCATGGAAACAGTATTCCCTGATGGCTTTGGCCTCTTGCACCAGTATAATGCACCATGCCACAAAAATGGTTCAGGAATGGTCTGGGGTACACAATGACAAGTTCAAGGTGATCTCAATCCAATCAAGCATCTGTGGGATTTGTGGACAAACAAGTCTGATCCATGCAACTCTCAGGACTTAAAGGATCTGCTGCTAACATCTTGGTGCCGGATACCACAGCACACCTTCAGAGGTCTAGTGGAGTCCACTAGAAGCATGCCGAGGCTCAATCAGGAGGGAGTAACAGTCTAATGAAAGATATCTTGAGTTGTATCTTTTGGTGGCAAAAGGGGGACCTAGACAAGATTACGAAGGTGTCCATACTGTTAGGGCTGATCCGCATATATCTGTTATCCATGTAGGTACTGGAACATATAAAAGATTCATCCATTTTCCATAACTGCTTATGGACTCGGTGCTGCTAATAACAGGCAATTTAGATTCACCAGTTAACTCCACTCCACTCTTTAAGGCTGGGGTTTAAATCAGGAACCTTCTTGCTGCCCCATATGAACAATTATTAAGCTAATACCTAGGAAGGATTATAGCATGTGTCAGTATTTTTGAAGGAATATGTAGGTGAATGCACAATGAGGCAGAAATCAACAAGAAAACTCTTGAAAAGGCTGACTGACTTGCATCAGAAACAAGTTAAATAATCTGACAATGATGACAAATTGACTCACTGATTTCCAGAAAACACTTTTTAGGATGGACATATTTGTACCAGTATGGAGTTTTTTTTTGGCAATACTGTTGTATAAATCTTGTAAATCAGAATGATTTTAAAAGAGCAGGTTGAAGTGCACTATAATCACGCTTTGCTGCCTTGTAATTACCACCACCAAACTGATGCAGTGGCGTCAGAGAAGACAGATGAGGAATTTTTCGATCAGTTAGCCTCAACCTGTAGAAACAGTTGTGATTAACATCATGTACATACAATAAAGGTAACAGACAAACAAAAGCAACAGAAGAGTACAATGACACATTATACAATAACATATAGAGTACATTACTGTACAATTAATTATTCATTACTTTATCATAGTGTGTACTTATATATACATAGATACATACAAAAACTTATATAGGTCTGTATTCATTGCAGATGGTCAATGCTGAAACACATTTCCAAACTTCCTAATTTATTCCTACTTATGTGTTGTATTTATTTTTAGTATCGCTAATCATATCATATATTTGTTCCATACAAACAAGATTTAAAACAATGCAACCATCTTTCCAATGGGAACCATTTGGTTACAGATCTTCCCAATTCATATCCAATTCATAAAATCATTCTTTTAGCAGCCTTGGCCTACTACATATATATATATATATATATATATTATCATATATATATATCTTATATATATATTCTATCTATATATATAATATTAGGGCTGTCAATCGATTAAAAAAATGTACTAATAATCGCAAAAAATTCTGTAATTAATCGCGATTATCTATCAATAATGTATCAATAAATTAATGCAATTTTCTGAGACTGAAGCTTATAATGAATATTTATTATGTAAAAATTATCAAATTAATGTAGAATAACACGAGAAAGTATATTTAAATTCATTCATTTTATTGGCTTAAGGTGCACTATGCACAGTGCAAACAGAAAAAAAGCCAGAATGAGGAAATATACTGAGGAGTGCCACACTCCTGTAGTGTAGACAGGGTGTTTTGCTTGATGAGGTGATATGTTAAGTGTGTTACTCCTGTGGAATTTAATTCGGCTTTGCAAACTGTGCAATTGCCTTGTTTTGTCCAACGAGCCAGCAACTTTTTAAATGATGTTCCCCTAAAAGTCCGCCCTTATCCATCTTTACACCACAGACTCTCCTTTAGTTAGGATGATCATAGACTATTGCCAGACTCTCCTTAGTTAGGATAGATCATAGAAATATATACATAGACTCTCCTTTAGTTAGGATAGATCATAGAAATATATAATAGACTCTCCTTGTTAGGATAGATCATAGACATATATACATAGAGGCCTCACTGAGCAGGTTGGTCCGTTGCTGCGATACGTTAACCTGTCCGCCCATATTGGATGTGGCAGATCTGCCTGTAAACTAAAACAAACAGGGGCCAGTTTTATCTGTGGGCAATGTGGGCGACCGCCAGGGCGCCAGTCTCCGTGAGGGCTTTAAGTTAATTGCCTCTTATACACCCATTAACACACACACTAATATATCTGGAAACAAGCTCTACTTTGGCCACATCCAAAATGGCGGCCGCCACCGGAAGTAAACAAAACCGCGTTAATTGCGTTATTTTTTTAACGCGTTAATTCTTTAAATTAATCGACAAAATTAACGCGTTAACTTTGACAGCACTAATATAGATATTATTGGCATGCCGTTCAGGAAATTAAACCTTTGATTTGAATATATTGAAGAAGTCTGATGAATCTATTGGAATGAAACTTTGAATATATGGAGTGAACCTTGAATATATTGAATGAAACTTTGAATATATTGAATGAAGTCTGAATATATTTAATGAAACCTTGAATATATTGAATGAAACCTTGAATATATGGAGTGAACCTTGAATATATTGAATGAAGTCTGAATATATGGAATGAAACTTTGAATATATGGAGTGAACCTTGAATATATTGAATGAAAGTCTGAATATATTGAATGAAACTTCACTGACGTCAGACTTTGCGGCAGTGCCTGCAGCCATCTTGTGTAACAGTCTGTAAAAGCGAAAGACAATGAGTCAGGCCGCCCGCAATCTAGTTGCAGCGATATTAAACTATGAGGACATGATAAATACACTGGCTGATGCGTGCCGAAATCCTCCCGAAAAAGCTCAATTTTTAACCGTGGCAGGCCTACAACAGGCATAAAGTTTCGCCATAATCTCATTATGCATTTGTCTGTCTTACGCATAAAATACGTTCAATACTAAACTAAATATTCACCCTGCATTGGTCTATGAATGTGGGTGATGCTTATTGTATCTAAACGATATATGAAGAGCTTCTCTTTCAGTTCATGAAATCCCTGTAGCCGCAGCAGCTCCTCCAGAGAAGTGCCGCGTCAGAGAGCAGTGCCATTACGCACGGCCATTCACTGTGTTTTACCTTCATTAAATCACCTGAAAAGTATGAAAGCTAACCATACAGTGTCTTGGACCCTTTCTTGTGCATGGGTGGAGATTGTACACTGGGTCAGGGTCCGACTAGGAACAAAATTCGGCCCTGGCATTTTTTCTCTAGACCGGCCCACTATTGAAGCTATCTGGTGTTTAGCTCGGTAGCTTAAACAACTGCTCCATATATGAAGGCTTGCTGCGGGGGCGCAGGTTTGATTCCTGGCCTGTGCGGCCCTTTTCCGCATCTTAACTCAGATTTTCTCTGCTCCTCCTTTCCTCTGTTTAGAACCTCTGTCGTCCATAATTTATTGAAATTAATATTCGTGCAACATACAGTATGACGTTTATCTATAGACTGTATATGAGTCTATCCCTGTTTCGGTTTCACATAAACCTAGCGGCTGCATGGACGCATCCATTTGA